>NC_085004.1:19800513-19833013 GCF_963854185.1 Sardina pilchardus | reverse complement strand
TAAGAGCAGCACAGTGCACACTGTGATGGGTAGCGAGGCTGTTCCAGCGCTATCTTTCTCCTTCTGTCAACTCTGTAGGCCTCTGATGTAAAGCACAACACACACAAAGTCTCGCTAACTCCACAGCTGTGTCGGGGAAAGGGATCTGGGCGCTTTGAAGAGCCCTTGCTGCAATCTTCCATTCTGCGCCTTTACTGAATGACATCTCAAGTCTGTCCGCCTTTTACCACAGACCAGATCTCAAGCCCAGTCAGTTTTTCCTCCCCCCCTCCCCCTTTCTTTCTCTCTCTCTCTCCCTTTCTTTCCGTCTTTCTTTTTGTCTTGCTATGCCTTTCTTTCTCTCCTCCGCTCCCTCACTCTGTCTATCTATCTATCCATCCATCCGCAGTGATGCTTTGTCCTTGCAGCAATGCTCTACTTTTTTAGCTGGGAGTGATCCCAGCCTCGTGTGAGAGAACGGGAGAGCTGTCCGATGGGACTCTCTGCAGCTTTTTGTTAGAATAATTTTCCTCAAATATTTTTCCACCTCGGGCGCTTTGGAGGCATGTGTGTATGTGCGTGCGTTTTTGTGTGTGTGTGTGTGTGTGTGTGTGCGCGTGTGTGTGTATATGTGTGTGTGTGTGTGTGTGTTGCCTCATTTGCACGTCGGCATTGCATATAAAGCTCACACTGCATTCTGTGCCAGGGTTGCCTATGCCTTCACTGCCTTCACCCGTACACACTCCCAATTACAGGGGCATGTACTGTTGGATACATATATTTGCCCAAACGGCCATGTGTGTGTTCAACAAGAGTCTGCCATGTGACAGCTATGTCACTGAGCCAGCATGTCAAGAACTGTCTGTGTGTGTCTGTGTGTGTGTGTGTGTGTGTGTGTTTGTGCGCATGTGTGCGTGGAGACTTCAGATTGTATTTTGAATGCCTTATGGTGAATGGACACCCTACATGGAATAAGCATTGGCAAATGAGTCAGAGTTGAGTGGAAAAAACATAACAGTAGGTTTGCAGTGTTTGTTCCTTTGTATAGCGGCGTTACTGATATCATCCTGATTGCCTCGTTCTCTGTGCTGCCTCAGACAGAGTGTGCAATGTCATGATGGCAGCCTGCGTGTAAACTTCTGACGGTTGTTGTGCGCAAGGTGCGCTGGGGTAGGCCAAACGCTGGAGTCCTGCGAATCGTACAGGAAATTGATAGAGACGTCAGCCGATGGTCGGTGCACCAATCTGTTCCAAATACAGTCTCGATCACGAGCCTCGCAATTATGTCGAACAATTTTGGAAGGACTCATAAAGGTTCCATAACTCTGTTTTGATGAGGAGGGGCGGGGAGGGCGGATGAAGATTAAACTGACCCTCGGTGATGCCAGCAAGCACACATGGCCTGCCAGCTGGAACCAGGGGCCAGTGCAACGGCTCTCCCTC
Source organism: Sardina pilchardus (assembly GCF_963854185.1). Classification (NCBI taxonomy): domain Eukaryota; kingdom Metazoa; phylum Chordata; class Actinopteri; order Clupeiformes; family Clupeidae; genus Sardina; species Sardina pilchardus. The sequence continues at coordinate 19,831,591 of NC_085004.1, read as the reverse complement.
TTCCCCAAAACGTCCAACCTTTGCCACAGCCGAGTTTTTAAGCGCCGGCTGTAAATGTTTTAATGTGTGTCGCAAAACACAGTCGTAACTCTCCTCCCCTGCTCGTTTTTTTTTTTTGGACCGGGGCTCCTGACTCTCGTTTCCACCCCCCGTTGGAGGCCGTCACGGGCACGGAGGGACAGGACGCATTGGCACATCTCTCCCATCTCCTCTCCTCTCCTCCAACCTCCCAGAAGACTCCGATTATCATTTACATTAATGGAGATATCCATTACAGTTACAAATGTACTGCGAATGTCTTTTTAATTGCCCATTGTGTTTCAGTTTAATTATTTGATAGATCAAAGCCCGGTTATTTAATTTTTAATTAAAAGTATCACATAATAAAGATGTGTTTTGAAGACAAAATGTGCATAGGCTAAATAACGGGCCGTCCTGACACTATTTTTATTTGTTACTTTGTTGTCGGCGCTCTCGCCTTCACTTCTTTCTTTCTCTCGTTTTTTTTCTTTCTTTTTTTTTTTTTTCCTCAAGTCATATCACAAGGAAAAAAACAGCCCCAGCTTTTTAAAAAATACCTTTGGTGTTCCTGTGTGTTTTCCTCTATTACAAAGTGCCATAATGAGAGGGAGCGGGAGCGAGGGGAGAGAGGGGAGAGGAGAGGAGAACAACAAAAAAGGGAGATTTGCCCGCGAGCGAGATGGCAGCGTTGGCTCGGTGGTGGAGGGCCTGCGTCGGAGGCCCCGTAAGGAGAACACTTCTCTTTGTGCTCGCACTCCCTGGGACTCCGGCACCAGGGGAATTGGGTACAAGGAGCTACGCTTGTGGCGAGCTGCCAGCCTGCCTGCCTTCCCTTGCCTTCCCTTGCCTGCCTTCCCCTTGCCTGGGACGGAGGAGAGGAGAGAGGGAGCGAGGAATGGAGTGGAGTGGAGTGGAGAGGAGCGAGGGAGCGAGGAATGGAACGGAGTGGAGTGGAGTGGAGTGGAGATGGGTGGGAGGACGGGTTTGAGTTACACAGTTACCAAACGAGGAGGGGAAAGAAAGAATTGCAACTCTTAACTGGGAACACTCACACACTCACACATACACACATACCCACTCACACACACACACCCACTCACACACACACACACACATCCACACACACATCCACTCACACATTCACACACACACACACACTCACTCACTCAGCCCACCTCTGACCCTCTGTGCCTTCCATTCTACCGTTTGTGTGTGTGTGTGTGAAAGTGAGCGTGCCCAGATCCTCTCCTCCTCTATTGAGCTCTTAGGCCAGATCAGCAGCTCAGAGGCTGGCGGGTGGGGAGGGCACAGGCGGTGGGGGGGGGGGGGGGGGGTGGAGGGGGCAGCTGGGGGGGAGCGCAGGGCGCCTTTGTGAGGTGATTCTAAGTGTGCCAGCTTTGCCCGCATGTTTCCATTAGATTGTCATGTTGCCTAATTAGAGAGAGGCGGCATGATTCACCTTGTTAATTAGAAGGACTTGCACACCAAGCGCCCGGGGGCTTCAGGCAGAGAGAGAGAGAGAGAGGGAAAGGGAAAGGGAGTTAGAAAGGAAGAGGAGCCCAGCGTTACTGCCTCCAGTCTCCCTCCATCTCTGAAGCTTCTCCTCTCATCTACCTTCAGTTTTTTTTTTCCTCCTCTCCTTCCTCCTCCTCCTCTCCTCCTCCTTCTTCTTCTCCTTCTTCTTCTTCTTCTTCTTCTTCTTTTTTTTTGATTTGGAAATGAATAAATCATCGGTGCCGTCCTCTTCTCGCCGCGCGCAAGGATCCGGGTTCACATCTTCGCCGGGATGCAAATTACATGTGATCAATAGCAGGTGACGAGCACTGAATCTCACTTATGGTAAAAAGAGAGAGTGAGTGAAGGAGAGAGAGAGAGAGAGAGAGGTAAAGAGAAGAGAGACAGAGACAGAGGAGGAAGAGTGCTAGCCCAAGCAAGGAGAAATGTGCAGGGAGGAAGAAAAGAAAAAAAGAGAGAAAAACACAAAAGCGAACGAAACATTTTCAAGTGGGGAGAAATTTTTCCCCTTAGATAAGCATTATTTTTAATGATCAGCTCCAGTGTCGGCGCGGTGTGGTGCGATACGTGGCGGTGGCGTGTGTGTGTGTGTGTGTGTGTGTGTGTGTGTGCGCGATGTGAAGTCTGCCTTTAAATGTGCTTATCTGGGCCTTTCCAGCGCCGCGCTGCTTAACCCCGGTGTACCTCGCAAACGTTCCGCTGAACAAACGTTCAGACGCTCCGGCGTCGTGGCCCCCCTGCTCGCTGACGCCACCACCACCATCGCCTCCGCCACCTTCACCGCCTCGTTATTTCAACCTCATTAGCATGCGGCACGTAGCGCAAGGTCGTGTGTCGTACACACACTTTTAGCGCCTCTTAATTTCTGCAAATAAGATGCGTATGAATATGAATGTGTGGGGGTGAATGGTGTTGTGTGTAGGTGTGTGTGTGTGTGTGTGTGCTTGTGTGTGTGCTTGTGTGTGTGTCTGCCTGCATGAGGTCAGAAAGACCATGCACTCTTAATGACCTGTGCCTGGAGAGAAGCTTCTAGCACTGAATAATTGGTGGTTGGCCCTTGACAACAGGTCTGGCGCGCCCAAGCCCTTTCAGAGCACCAGAGAGAGAGAGAGAGAGAGAGAGAGAGAGAAAGATCTGAGTTAGTCTCTCGTCAGTCTGTGAGGCTCATATGTTGAGGGTTCTCCACAGACTCTCTCTCTCTCTCTCTCTCTCTCTCTCTCTTTTCTCTCATTTTTTTCTTCCCTCATTCTCTCTCTCTGTCCCCTTTCTCCCCTGCGGTCACGTCTTTGAAGGGTGTTTTGCTGAAGTTGGCAAGGACGGAAGTGTCAGCGTGGCACAACAAGCTGGCGGGCGCACACCTGGCCCGCCTCTCCCTTTGGTCGGGCTGGAGAAAAAGGGCATCGCCATCATTTCAAACAATATGGTCCCGTTTCATATACAGATGTGTCATCAACCGGAGCATATATATAGGCTTAATGTATGCATCCTATACATCGTAATGTATAGGATACCTTTGCGGACATGCTGGCATTAGCCAATCTGATGGGCTGATCACCTAAGCGACTCTGTAGGCTTCGTGTCTGAGCACATGTTTGCGTTCCAGTGTGTGTTCTGTGTCCCTGGTAAGCCAGCGAGCGTGGAAGCGCTAGCGTCGCTAAATAATTGAGTAAATGAAAGTTAATGTAATTAACTGTTATGTATTAATTAGTTGGCAAGGCAGGGTGCTGGCACACGTAGCGCCGTATCACACCATCTCGTGTTTGAAGGCCAGCCCTTTTCCCTCCTCGCCTCTCACCCCTCCACCCACCCCCCCATCTCCCCACTGGCCTGACCTCTGTCGGTGGAGGAGCCGGAGGCGGAGTGTGAGCCTGTGTGCGTGCACAGTACACACACACACACACACACACACACTCACACACACTCACACACACAGGATGCAAAAGGAGCCCACAGCTCGCAGATGTTCCTGCAGAAGTGCCTAGATGCCCCGGAAGCAAAGTGTGCGCGAGGCAGCTTTGTAAGGAAATGGCCGTGTGCAGCCCTGAACACACACACACACACACACACACACACACACACACACACACTCACACTCTCTTACACCCATCCATGTGACCCCTCTGTTTGTGTGTGAGTGTGTGTTTTTTGTCCCTGAGGACGCGGAGTCGGGAGGGTTGAGGATCATCATCGGACCCCTGACGGTTTTCTTTACCCCCCCCCCCCCCCTCCCTCACTTGGGCTGCCACCCCCTCCCCCTTCCTCCTCCTCCTCCTCCTCAACGTCAGGCTCACACATGCGTTCCGCTCCACCAAGGACATCTGTCTGTTACTGTCTGCAAAGCCCGAGGCAGGCCTAAGGGGCAAACGGGGGTGTGTGTGTGTGTGTGTGTGTTTGTGTGTGTCTGTGTGTGTGCATGTGCAAGAGGAGCCTTTGTTAGAGCTGCAGAGACAGAGAAGGGCAGGTTGCCTGTCAGGATGTTGTTTTTCTGCCTCTGTCGGTCTCCGTGTAGGGGCTTGGGTTTTACTGTCCAGACCGGGGCCAGACCTCGAAGGTAACCGGTCTTCATCTGGTCATCATACTTACCACTGCTCATACTGCAGCTCCCAATTCCCTCTAAAAAAACCAGGATGTTGTGTTATTTATAGCATAGCATAGCATTGCATAGACTCACAGACAGTATTAGTTCTGATTGGGCTTATTTGGTTGAGTGTAGAAATTGTGTGATTGTCTTTTCTTACAGCGTGTTCACTCATTATTGAATTTATTTTACAGTATTATCAGCATTTGGGATTTTTTTTTTGTGATGGTATGCTAGTGTTCTCTGAGACTTGCTTTTAAATTCGCAATGCCATGGCCGCACACATGTATATAATCTTACTCTGGGTAGAATATTGCATATGGTGCATCCCCTTGGGCAGACACGCACACACACACACACACACACACAGTGTCTGACTACGTGAGTGACGGTGTTTATGAAGCCCTCGGAGATTTAGGGTAGGCTTTCTCGGAGCCATTGGTGTCCCCTGGAAACAAACGCCTGCAGTCACAAAGTAATTGCACTGGGTCCGTAAATACTCTGTGTGAATTTTAACCGCCAGCCCCCCCCAAACCCCCCCACATCCTTCCTTTCCAATCCGAGTCGCAGATCTAGATGAGTGCGTTAGGGATGCTGTGGCGAGACTCGGACATGTCCTGCTGGCCGTGACCTTTGGAAAGCGATTTCGGCTTACAAGCATGACGCCCTGCCCCTCAAAGGCCAGTCGGGGCCAAAGCCTTCTCTGGTATTTAACTAACGCTTGGGGGGCCGCGCATATTCCAGTGCGCGTATTGATCGCGAGCTCCAGATCTATATTTCTAATGTCTATTGAAAGGTAGGGGAGAAATGAACATATGGAGGGGTGGTCCTCCTCATGGTGAGTTTTGGTGATGTTTATTTTTATTATTATTATTATTATTATTTTATTTATTTTTTTAAATGAGACCTCTGACGGTCACAGTGTTGAGCCCTGCAGATATTTTAGCGTTCAACCTTTACAGTAAGATGTAGGCTACTAGTAGTGGTGAGATAATCAATAAGTTATTTAGCAGGTATCCGTTATTTGGGGGTAATTCGGCCATGTTTGATATACGCAGTCGTGTTAGGTCCAGTCAGTCTTCCGACACGCGGTGCGGTTGCGATGCCTAGACCTGCCCAGCAGATCTCCGCTGCCCTGTACTGTGTAGTGCCTAGCCTAGACCCATATTACAGACCTGTCAGTCTGTCTTGCCTCGGGAGAGCGGGGCGTTTCCCGACCATCACCAGCCATCTTTCAGTGGCATTGATCGCATGCTGACAACACGGCTCTGCAGATGGCGCGGAGTGCGTCTGCGTGCATCACGGCACCATAAATCTGCCGACGCAGGCTGTCCCCCGTGGGCGCTCGCTGCTCCGAGACCTGGTGCCAGCTGATGGGCAGAGATGGTATCCTGGCATCCGGGTTGCCAGCCACGGTACCCCACTGCCACATCCCCTGGAGTGGCACAAAGCCACTGGATTAGCGCTCCCCCCCCATTATCTGTTGGGGTTCGGTCCGAGGCACGGGCTCTTGTGACATGGGTGTGCCATGGCTGTTGTGTGCTTCCGTGGCTGTGGGGAGGGATGTTTGCCGTGCATGTCGCATGACTCTGGTGGCCGTGTGTGTGTGTGTGTGTGTGTGTGTGTGTGTGTGTGTGTGTGTGTGTGTGTGTGTGTGTGTGTGTGTGTGTGTGTGTGTGTGTGTGTGTGTGTGTGTGTGTGTGTGTGTGTGTGTGTGTGTGTGTGTGTGTGTGTGTGTGTGTGTGTGTGTGTGTGTGTGTGTGTGTGTGTGTGTGTGTGTGTGTGTGTGTGTGTCTGTGGTGACTGCGATTGTGACAGCTAGCGATTTCTGATTAACATAAACATACCCTCTCAGCTCGTCACCCCCCCGGCTGAGCCATGTCAAGGCAGTGACAGAAAGGCTCATCTCCAAACACTTATTTTGGCCCAGAGGTCAGTTCCTCCGCTCTGCGCAAGAGGTCCCCGGTTCAAAATGGACCGGCCGCTACACAGCCTACGTATCCCTGTGCCTTTACTGGTTAGTTAGTGGTTACTGGCTGGGCATCGCAGCCCAAAGAATAATGGTTTGATGATCTTTGATCAAGGTTAGATTAATCTCTAATCTTAGATCATGGTTTGAATATCTACCGTTTTCTTATGAAAAGCACAGACAGCATTGTATGGTAGACTGCTGTTGATGAAAGCGTCTGCAAAGTGAATAAGCATAGATATACAGTACATTTAATTACATAGCCTTGGCTGACTGCTCCCCAGCCTCTCTTGAGGGTCTGGCCCATAGAGAGCATCCCTGTGTTTGGATGCAAGTGTGTGTGTGTGTGTGTGTGTGTGTGTGTGTGTCCTTATTTTAGCGTGTTGGGTGTGTGTGTTTGAGCTGTCAGCAGGGCGGGGAGCTCCGGCTCGTCTGCCTGTTGCGGTGATGAGAAGTGGCAACCCCCCTAAAGGCCAGCGTGGGCCAGAGGCGCTGCCAGTGTGTGTGTGTGTGTGTGACGCCACGGCCACTGCCGCCACGGCAACGGGCCTCCGCTACACACACTCTCTCTCTCTCTCTCCGCCCTGCACGGCCAACGCAAACGCCCGTCTGCACCCTCCGACCCTTAAATGACAACCTTACAGAATAGCACTGAACTGGGCTCTGGCTCTATTCTATCCCACAGTACACTAGGAAAGATTTTGAGAGGCAGGCATCGATTGTTCCCTTTTAATTGCTCTAAACACACACTCACACACACACACATACACACACACACACACGCACGCACATACACACATACAGACACACACACACACACACACACATGCTTACCCTCCCCCTATACACAGTGAGGCAGGCCCTCCTAAAACTCCCTGCTGTGTCGGGTTCACAGTGTCTGTGTGTTTATGTTTAGTGTGTGGAGGTTTGCTAGTGTTTAGGAGTGTGTGTGTGTGTGTGTGTGTGTGTAGGCACGTCGCTGCCAGTGCAGGCAGGCTTGATGCCCTCTGTGCCATGTCCTGAGGGCTCTCACACGTCCGGCCGGCAGAAAGGCCAGCTCCCAGTCACGCTGTTCCACCAATCCTCTCTTTCACCTCTCTCTCTCTCCCTCCCTCCCTCCCTCTCTCCCGTCTCTCTCTCTCTCTCTTTCTCTCTCTCCCTCTCTCCCTCCCTGCGGCCACCCATGACATTACCTGGGGCGTCGCGCCTCCCCTCACAAATCACGACGGGAGAAATCACATCAGAGCATGTGACCGCGCCACCGAGGCGGCACAGCACAGCCCAGCCACCCACACACACACACACACACACACACGCGCACACACACACGCGCACACACACACACACGCGCACACACACACTCACATCGCCAGCCCAACGCCTGACAGCACACTGCCATTTTAGAGCAGAGAGGCCTCTCCTCAGGCAAGCCGCAAAATGGACGCTGCAGACACAACATGGCCGACTCTTTGAGCTGCCAGGTCGTTAGTGAGGCTTCAGATGAGATCCTGTGTGCGAGCACAAACGATCGGGCTCACGGGGGTATGGCACAGGTGATGGCAATGTCACGTCTCTGATGCCCAGGTAGAACACTAACTAGCTAGCTTTGGCTAAAACGCAGAAGCGACTGAATAAAACATAAATGGAATGCATGTTAGTAACTGATATGCGGGTGAACTCTGTAGCCAAATGACTCACGGCACTGATCCTGTGGGGGATGTTGGGGGACGTTCGGGGTGTTTTATCATTCTTTGCCTCCTGGGCTTGCTCCAGTCCAGACTGGAGACGGGAAGGAGAATGTGCTGGTGGTGTGACTGAAGATGTCTCGCTGTGAAATGGCTCCTCCTGCCATCGCGGTTAGGTATCAGGGAGGGAGATGATGGGGATGGATTCAGTCATGAGAAGGCTTTTTGCTCGTGCCATCTGTGCTCTGGTGATTTAAGTTGTTGTGTTATCAATTCACTTGGAGTGTTCAAAGTGTTGCCAGATGAAATTAACCTGATGGCATTTCTCTCTCTCTCTCTCTCTCTCTCTCTCTCTCTCTTTCTGTCTGTCTGCCTGTCTCTCTCTCTCTCTCTCTCTCTCTCTCTGTCTTTCTTCCTCTCTCCCTCCTTCCTGTCCTTTCCGGAATCTTCTCCCCTCAGATGCAGCAGCAGGAGCTGGCCCAGATGCGACAGCGGGACGCCAACCTGACCGCGCTGGCCGCCATCGGCCCCCGCAAGAAGCGCAAAATGGACTCGCCGGGGGCGTCGTCGTCAGGGCCCGAGGTAAGACACCCCCCACCCCGAAATTCGCCCGACCCCCCCCCCCCCACCCCAAACCACCTCTCTGTACCCTTTTGCACTCTATCTTGATATCCCACAGTCCCTCCCGTGTGTCCTCAAGAGTTCCCCCGTTGGCCCTGGTCACTCCTCACGGCCGGCCCTCTCTCTCTCTCTCTCTCTCCGAGCTTGGCTGATCCGTCTAAGCCGAATAGTCCTGAGAGGGGAGGAAGTCTGTGTGCCTGTGCCGTTTCAGCCCCCCGGGGCAGTTCCTCGTGTTCCTTTCCCAGCACTCGCCGCTCCCTCACTTAGAGGGAGAGAGAGAGAGAGAGAGAGAGAGAGAGAGGAAGAAAGAAAGAAAGAAAGGTTCCTGTGTGTAATGATTTATCCAAGAACAGTCGGCCTCATGGCACTGCTGATGTGGGAGTGATAACTGAGAGAGGTGGTTTCAGGTCAGCGTATAATTTGATCAGGAGCTGTTGAGTGATCAGGGGCTGGAGAGTACGACTGGTCGCAGGTCAGTGAGAAGTTAATGAATGGTCAGAGGCTAGACACGAGGGAAATGCTTTAGGGTTGTTTTAGTGATGGGCGCTCATTGTGGGGCATTTTTTTAAATCCAAATAGCATCAGAAAAGTCAAGTATCTTAACATAATATCAGGAACGTGAGTGCAGTGTATTTGGAGGTACGGCATACTGTATTTGTATATGGCATCTTAATCCTTAAAGACTGAGCAGGTGTCTGCAGCGTCAGGCAGGCGTGGATGACTGTGGTGCTGTTCCTGGTCTTGCTCAGTCGAGGGGACTGGGATCAGGAGGCCATGGACAGAGTGTCTGAAGCATTGTTCCCAAGCGCACCCAGCCAGCTCCTTCAGACAATGAGAATGAGCTGTTCTGATATCTCCTCCAGTTGTGTCATGAGCCAATAACTCACACACACACACACACACACACACACACACTATTTTTTTTTTCATTTTATGTCTTCCATCTCTCGCTGTTTCTCTCTCTCTCTCTCCTTCTCTCTTTCTCTCTCTCTCTTTAGCACCGAGGCCAAGTTCGCTGCCAGGCCACTTCTTGCCTCTCCTCCTCTCGTTTGTTTCTCTGTCCTCCGTTTTAAGGGTCGCGCTTGCGCTGCCGAAAGGGTCACTCACATTTTCATTTCCTCTTACGTCCAGTTTGGAGAAGGGGTGGAAAAAAGCCATGGGTTGCCAGAACTGGAACTGTGCAAGAAAAATCCCCTTCTCCCCCCCTCCCCCCCCCCCTCTCCCTCCTTCCCAGCCTTTCTTTAAGTCAGGTCTTATGTTGAAACTTGAACGGGTGCCAGGTTGGCTATTATTCCCTAATAGCGATGGCTGCCAGCGTAAGGCTTTTGGGAAATGCCGGAAAACAAACATGCTAGAGGTGTTCCTCTCCGGCTCTGTCCGGATCGCTGGAAACACATGAAGTTACACACGGTATTGACGGGGGCCTATGCATGTTGCCGCTTTCTCACATACTCGGCTAAATGTGGTCTCAATTACTAAGGCTTATAGTTTTAGCAAACATTGTTTCCCATCGGAATCAGGTTTACCCAAGGAAAAGAAAAAAGGGAAATAGCAGAAAAAGACAGAAAAGAAATCGTATGTATTCATTAATATATTCATTGCAGGACTACAGTGCTTGTGTAGCCGAGCAGAAACGTCAAAACTTTTGCACCGAGAATTTCAGTGACTAATAAGATTCATAAAGAGTGGTCTGAGTAATGCTGTGAATATGATAAACTGAGTTTAAAGAGACAAAAAAAACCCTGAACTCTCGATGCAAATTGGTCATTTTAATAACCTGCTTATTGGGTTGTATGTTCGCATCATGCGCTTAGCTGCAATCTGTTAGGGGGGAAAAAAGCGAGCCACACACAACGTGTCCGTGAACCACGGGAAGCATAAATAACAAAATAAAAGCATTACTTCTGCTGCTTGAGTGTGGTGCCTCGACCCCCCCACGCCCCCCCCCCCCCCCCCTCCTCCTCCTCACCCACACACCGCCCCCGTAATGGCTGTGCCCCCTATCACTGGACAAGGCTCGCCATGCTCAGCGAAGGAGCAAACACCAAATAAATAAATAAACAGTCACACACCATAATTTTGAAAATGCACTTGATTTTTTCCCCTCCACCCTCCTTTTTTTTCCCCAACGGCCATTTTCTTTTTTTTTCATTCCTCATCGTTCCCTCTTTCTTCTCCTCCCGCCATCTTCCTGTCCGTGGGTAATTAGTAGAAGAACCTAATGATGTGTGGTCCCTGCGCCGTACGGCGCGAATGAACGAGGGATTGTGGCGGAGGAGTGGAAAGAGAGAGGTGGGGGTGTATATATATTTATATATATATGTATGTGTGTGTGGGGGGGGTCTTAACTTCTTTTCACCACCACCTCCTCCCCTCCATCCATTCATACACCCATCCATCCACCCACCCACTCTCCCTCCTCCTCCTCCTCTTCTCCTCCTCCTCCTCCTCCTCCTCTCCTCTCCTCTGCTCTCTCTGCTCTGGTTGAGGCAGGCTGGCGGGGGCTGTAGCCGGGGATGGAGATGTGGGGATGGGACCAGGGTGGTTTGCCGGCGGCCATCTCTTTTTCCCTTCTCCAGAGCAAAGTGAATGTGACTTTTCTAAGGGGGTCACAGGATGCCCCCGGGCCCCCTTGGCTGCGTGCTGGACGGCGGCCCGCTCTCAGCCTCACTGTGGGGCTTGTCATAGATTTCATCTGCACAGCAATGAGCCGCGGGGGGGCAGAGGGAGGGGGGGGCCGCAGGGGTGGAGGGAGGGTTGAGGGGGAGGGGGGAGGCTGGCTTAGAGGATGGCGGGGGTGGGGGCGAGGTGGTTTGGAGGAGGAGGAGGGGGGGGTGTTCACTGGCCGCGAGCGCAGGCTGCCTGCATTATGGAGGCCCACGCTGATTATTTTTCCCCCGCCGCCGACATCACATCCTGAGCCGAGCGAGCCCAGCCGGCCTGGCTGCATTAAGGAGGGCCCGCGGACCAGACAAAGGCGCGCCTTTAAGCGAGCCGAAATTAAGGAAAGAGGAGTAATGACCTTACTGAAACGAAAGAAAACAGAGCAGGAGAATGAGAAAGGGCGGGGGCGGGAGGAGGAGGAGGAGGAGGAGGAGGGAGGAGACCATTAGCCAGAGTTTGTAAGGAAAGGAAAGTGAGTGAATGAGAAGGACTGGATGGAGAAAGGGAGAGATCCGTGATTTAAAAAAAGAGAGAAAACAAGGGAAAAAGAGAGAGAATATGAACCGTATAAACTATAGACTAGTGAGTGGAGGAGAGGTCCTGTCGGAGCACCTCCTGCAGGCTCCCCTTCTGGACACGGACGCACCCTGTCGGTGATCGCTGCTGGTTGGGGTTGGTGCTCCACCCTCCCCTTCCCTACTCTCTCCTTTCTTCCTCCACCCGGCCACTCCTCCTCCTCCTCCCTCCATCCTCCTCTTCATGGTGGCTTGGTGGAGGCAGTGCCTGAACGCAGATAGCCAGAGGGCCTGAAACTGATAGCCAGCAAGAGCTGTGTGTGTGTGTGTGTGTGTGTGTGTGTGTGTGTTTGTCTGCAGCCTGATCTCATCTGCAGGAAGGGAACAAAGAGGTCTTGCAAGGCTCCGCAGGGCGGATTAGTTTCAAGCAAAGGCAGGAGCACGGGGTGTTTTTTTTTTTTTTCTCTTGTGCCTCCTCTCTTTTTCTCCTCCTCTCCAGGAGAGGGGCACAGAGCGGCCTGCTGTGGCCCCTCGATGGGCCCCCCCCAAGCGCAGACGGAGGGCCACACTGGCACCCCCCGCCTCCCTCCTAGTCACAGCACCCCACACTAGCGCCCGAAACATGCCCGCGCTCACAGCACAACACAGGCTTTTGAAGTGCAGTACAAAAGCACTGAGCTTTAGAAGAAGGGGATAGAAAGAGAGGGAGGAGGGAGAGGGATAGAGAGAGAGAGAGGGAATGAAAGAGAGAAGGAGTGAAGAAAGATAGGGAGAGGGAAGGGAAGAAGCAGGAAGTGTTTTGGGGAGTTGAAGAGCAGGGCAAGGAGAGGTGAGTGATGTTTACTTCATTATCACTGTCTCACCCCCGTTGAGGTAAGGAGTGTGTGTGTGTGTGAGAGAGAGAGAGAGAGTGTGTTTGTGTGTGTGTGTGTGTGTGTGTGTGTGTGTGTGTGTGTGTGTGTGTGTGTGTGTGTGTGTGTGTGTGTGTGTGTGTCTGTGTTCCTGTCTGCCAGTCAGTGGAGTAGGCAAGTGCTGATTGAATGTTAGAATAAAGGTAGCTAGCAGGTAGCATGCAGACTAGGTGTGGTGTGGCAGAATGTAACTTCTCCCACCAGCTTACTATCCAAAGCCCCCCCCCCCCCCTATCGCTGCCCCCCCTCACTGTATACTCTCACTGTATCCCCCTCTACTGGGTTCTGCCAGGTCTGTGGCCTAGACCGTGGGTGGGAAGCTGGTGACTAGCTCCTGCTGGTTGATCGGTGATGCTCTCTGGCGGAGTGTCGATCGGCGGGTGAAAGGTCGATATCGATGGCCTGCGCTTTTTTTGGCGCGTCGTGGCGGAGAGCCTCAGCGTCGTCGGCGTGGAGCTGCTGTTGAATAAATTCTCCTCCGAGCTCCACCGCATTCAACCGCCTCAGACCAGGCCCCCTGTTTGCATGGGAAATGTGAACTAGCCTGTAGCCGCCTGTCGCAATCACTATCGCTCAAGCCCTTCCATCACATCAAAGAGAAAGCGCTGAGGAGAATCTGCTGTTTGCTGAACAGGGACGGTCGCTAAACTATCCGGACTTGTCGGACACTGTCGCCAAATCCACGTCTGTCTGCCAGCGTAGGAGAGGGAGAGGAGGGCAATGAGGGAGAGGAGAGGAGAGCAGACAGGGTCGGGTGCTTTTGTTATGGCAGCGGTCCGTTTCTTCTTCTGTTGGATATTCATTTCACCTTTTTCGCTTTGAGAGGGAGAGAAGGAGCAGATCAGAAAAGCTAGAGAGAGATGCAGAGAGAGAGAGAGCGAGAGAGAGAGAGATAGAGCAAGAGAGAGAGAGCGAGAAGAGAGATAGAGTGTGGAAAAAGAGAGGGGTGAAAAAGAGAACAGACAGGAAGAAAAAGGGAGGGAAAAAGCAGAGAGAGAGAGGGAGAGGAAGGAAAGGAGAGAAAGTAAGAAAGAAAGAGAGGGAAAAGGCAGAAAGAGCGAGGGAGGGAGGGAGAGAGAGAAAGAGAGAGAAAGGGAGGGAGCACAAGGAAAACTGATGCCCTTTCCTGCAGCGAAATTAACAGGAGTCACGTGGAAAACAATCTGAGCCTAGAATGAAAGGGGGGAGCCATTAAAATGCGCCCGAGGCTATGGACTGCACCCAATATCACTAAAGCCGCACTCTCTACAGATGTGGAGGCTGGCTCGCAGGCAAACGAGGCTCTGTTCTATAGCTACAATTAAAATCAACCTCTCTGCCAAAAAGAGGAGCGGGGAGGGGGGAGGGAAGGAGGGGGGGGGGGCAGCGGCAGAGAGGCAGACAGGGAACATCAAAGACAGATTGAAATGTGTAGTTGGTAATAAGAGTGGTCTCTCTGCCCCCGGGGTCTCCATGCTCCCCCTTGTTAATGAGAAATTTTGACCTCTGGTTTGTAAGTTAAACTTGTAATCTCGGTTAATGAAGTAAATCAATCCCAACTTGGAGTGTGCCGTCGTTTCTGCAAACCACCAACCCCCTTCACGCACACACACTAAACACATGCGTACACACACCGCAACTGGCCAACCAGCTATTCAACTGACCAGCCCACCCAACACCCTTGCTCTCTCTCTGTCTCTCTCTCTCTCTCTCACACACACACACACACACACTCACACTCATACAGTACGCATACTTGCATACAGATAGACATATGCACACACAGACGCACACCACACACACACACACACACACACACACACACACACACACACACACACACACACACACACACACACTCACTAGCATTCTCTCTCCCTCTCTTCTTGTTCTCCCTCCTTCCAGCACTGCCTGTGAGTAAATGACTACGTCTTCAGCCAGACAAACAGGAAAGCTAGACGGAGCGAGAGAGAGAGAGGGAGAGGGAAAGAGAGAGTAAAGGAGTGGGAGAGGGAGAGGGAGAGAGAGGGAGAAAAAGATGTGTAGGGAGGGTGGGTGGGGTGGGGTGGGTCCAGAGGGGTAGGGGACTTGCTGGCCATTGGGGCGTCCTCTTTAGCTATCTCTCTCCCTCCTCCCCATCCTTCTATTTTGCCTCTTCTCCTTAACTCCTTTTTCCCTATCAATTCTTCTTTTTTCACCTCCTCCCCTCCCCTCCCCTCTCCCTGCCATATGGAAGACCAAACGGTGCTGTTTGCTACTGGCCTTGCAGTTTTTGCAGTCTAGTCTTATAAAATTTTTTTGTATTGTATACATGCTAATAATGTCTTTCTTGTGCGCATACATACAGTACATACATACATACACACACGCACACACACACACACACACACACACACACACACACACACACACACACACACACACACACACACACACACACACACACACACACACACGTACGTACATAACCTATGCTAGTATGACTCTGTGCTAATACACTTGAGTAAATATCCTTTTGTAGGCATACACATGCACATACTGACACACGCCTATACATGCATGTTTGTAGACCTACTTTGATGTATTGAACCCATACACAGAAAGACATCACCCCTTCCCCCCCCCACACACACACACACATAGTGTAGCGTTTAAAAGCAGACAGTGCTGCCGAGATCACACAGCGATTCAGCAGAGCCACGCAGTGGAGAAACGTGCACCTCCGCCTATATTTTGACCTTACTTTACACACACACACACGCACACAGAGAGAGAGAGCTGTATGTCGATGTGTGTAGGGCTAAGTGTCCTGACCCTTTGTTCCCTGTGCTCACCCCTCACCTCAGCCATTCAGCGGAGCTGCATGAATTAAACATGCGCTGGAGCGGAAGCCAAGTCCACGCTTTAAAAGCCCAATTATGTGCTACATCAGACCGCAGCAGTCCACCAGAGACCACTGCTGTGTGGTTCAAGCATATGGTTTCTCCCTACACACACACACACACACACACACACACACACACACACACACACACACACACACACACACACACACACACACACACACACACACACACACACACACACACACACACACACACACACAAATCTATATCATGGCCACCACTGAGAACTTGTTAGGGGTTGTTTATCCTAGAAAGAGCACAGTGTCAGAGTTTGCTCTTTGTCTTAAGGCATTTTTCAGTAACAAGAACAGAAAGCCTCCCGCTCACCAAAGTCAGGAAAGGCCATAGTGGGTGTGTACAGGTCCTATCTGGTCAGATTTTGGATGGATGCTTCACTCTCTCAAAGACCACTGACGTTCCATTCCATCTAATCATCTTTTTCTAACTTCTGATGAAAAAACAAAGTGTTAATAGTGCCAATGGGCATGGTCCATGGAAGATGAGAATAATGGCTTTGTTTGCATTTATAATATATCCACATAGTAAGTGTTCAGATCAGAAGTAAGTAATAAAAGAAGTCTTCTAAACCACATCAAACAAACAAACAAACAAACTTTTTTTTAATGATCATTTACTGGTTGTTTGTACATAGAACTTTACCATAGATTTGATATTCAGAATTCTAGTGTGATAGTGTATAGCTATTTAAAGGGATTTTCAGTCATTTCTATAATGCCAAGTTGATTGAATTCAGTCTATTGCAGCTATTCCACACTGTATATAGTAGATGCACTGAAAGTCAAGGGTACTTTTCTTAAAAACCAATTTGTCTGTCTTTACAAGAGAACAACCACATACAGGAAATTACCATTTCTGTAACGTAATGATGGATAAAGCCACTGGTATCCTTTAAATCCCAGTAAAAACAACTGTGATTAATGCCCTTGACTTTGGCATGGTTGTTGTCACTCCACTGTGATCTGTAAACGGAAATACAGTGGTCTGCCATCCGTGCCTCCAGAAGCCACACTGTGATGGAAAATTAAGCATCTTACAGACTCCTGTTGCAGCTCTCTCAAGCACTTAAATGCCAAAACAGATCCACACCACATGTTTTAATGAACAGAAAACATGCTCCATGCCAAATTGATCATGATGTCCCCCCACCCTGATGCATGTTCAAGCTGAAGGAGGACGCTTGGTCTGATGGGATGGGCGCCCATGTGCGCATTACGGTTGGCTTGGCGTTGGTTGCTGAGCCGTCTGCTTGCTTCACCAGTCCAGCGCTGAGGTGATGGATGAAGCCGCTTGGAAACGGCTCCTCCCGAAACAGTTAAACTAGCTGGTGTGGCCAGCATATTTAGCTTCCTATTTATTCTGTAGCCATAACAAGGAAGATAGAATAGAATAGAATATATACTTTCTTGATCCCGTGAGGGAAATTCAGTTCTCTGCATTTAACCCAATTTAACCGAATTAGTGAACACACAGCACACAGTGAACACACAGTGAGGTGAATCACACAACCCAGAGCAGTGAGCTGCCTGCCCAACCAGCGGCGCTCGGGGAGCAGTGAGGGGTTAGGTGCCTTGCTCAAGGGCACTTCAGCCATGGTGGATTGGTCGGGGATCGAACCGGCAACCCTCCGGTTACAAGCCCGATGCGCTAACCAGTACACCACGGCTGCCAGTCTACACTGTTGAATAAGGGTCCATAGCAACAAAAACACTCTTGATAAGTGGTTCTTTACATCAAGGAACACACACCGTATCACCATGTATAAATGTAGCATACGTATATCTATCCTATATAAAGCTGGGTAGTCATGATCTAGCTTGTCATCTCTTGCAACGCATATAGTCTAATTACCATGGTGACATCCAGGACGACGACATGAGCTATATTCTTGTGCTGAGATATTAAAGCCGTTTCAGACTATAGTGTTTATCTGAAGCTTTTACAACATCACCAACACAAGCCCTGAGCACTCATGCCAATGTACACAGGGTTGGATAAGGAGGTAGAACTTATAGTCCTGGAGACGTGTCTTTTTTATGCAGAACTCCATATCAAACCCCCAAGCCTTCATTTCATCAGACATGAGGACGGTGTTTACTGCTGCCTGTGGAGAACACGTACAGTATCTTAGATGTTATTTTACATCAACCGATCACACTGGTCCGCTGTCTCTGCTCTCTCTTCATGTGTCCTTTGCCTAATCTAAGCATATTTGTAGCTCTGTGTGTCTCTCTGGGGTTGCCGTAGAGCGGGATGAGGTGCTGGCGCTGTCTCTGACGCAGAGAGGACAGCTCTGCTTATGCCCTGGAGGTCACCGAGTGTGCTCAGCACAAACATCGTCATGACTGCATATTGTGCAACGTGTGCACACACACACACACACACAGACACACATATACATATATATATATACACAGCCACAGACTATTCGACAGACGTATAATTACATGATCACATTCACTGTCCCACCTCTTAGGCTATATATACTGTATAGCAGTGCCTACTGCCTCTCAGACACACATACAGAACTGAACATGTTGCCCCTGTTTTTGAGCTGCTACTGTAGCCAGGCTCTGGGCCCGCTGGAAAGGAAGAGTGTGTGTGTGTGAGAGAAAGAGAGAGAGAGCACGAGAGAACAACACACACCAGCGCTCCCGCTGAGGTGAACATTCATATGCATGCAGAAGTGTGTGTGTATTTGTGCTAATATCTTAGAATAATACTTTGCATGAGGAAATCTCGTATTTCCATATTCATAGTGGAAATGTGAGATTCTTCCATCCCTATTACTGCCTTAAAAACGTTGCCCTGAAATAACGGTTAAATATACAGTTTTGACAACAAAGTTGGGCCCCGGGCAATTAAAAGATACCCATCTTAAAGAAATTAATTACCTCCCTTGTTAATCTTGATATAATTAAATTTCTGAGAAGCGCAATCCGGCAGTGCCATGGAGACGCCGCGGCAGAGAGGAGGGCTGATGCGCCAGGCTGCTGGCCGGGGACGCCGGGACGCCACGGCAACCAACGCAGCAGCCGTCCCACGCTCCACACACACACAGAAGCAACAGACACGCACTTAAGTTCAGATTCTTACAGTAGCTCCATATCACAAAAGACACACACATACAGTACTGTACACACACACACACACACACAAGCACTTGAGTCTTGTCAGAGGAAACTCTCACAAATAAACTCACATTCTCACTTTGGTGTCCTCAAAGTGACACCAAATCTACTTCAGCAGTCACACAACAGCGACATGCTAAAGCACCCGTGATCACACTCACGAGAAGCAGTTGCAACCTTCTCCTCCTCCTCCTCCTCCTCCTCCTCCTTACACACCACACGGCACCTGAACTAGTGTCACAAGCACCAGTCATCACAATCGCACCTATCCACAGACTTCCAGACCTCGCCTCTCCTCTCTGGCCTCTTTCTCTTTGCACCTTGCCACACTGGTTATCCCAGGACCGGTAGTGTAGCAAGAGAAGGCCTCATCTGCCCCCCCCCCCCCCCCCTTCCTCTGTGGTGGTGGTGAGGGAGGCCATGCTCCTGTGTGCATTTCTGTCACTTACAGCTGGGGAGTTATTAATAGAGCCTCCCCCCCCCCCACCAAACATGGCACAAATTAGCCGCGATTGCTTTGTGTGGTATTGCACTGTGACATTATACGGAGGCAGCGGTGCTCGTGTTAGTATTTATTAAAGTTTGTTTTTGCTTCGATTCTTTTTTATTATTATTTTTGTCAGCTGCGTTGCGCAGCTCCAAAGGTTGGTGCCTGAGGACAAACTGGAGTGTGGGAAATGATCTTTCATTAAAAAATGGTGCGAAGGGGGGGATTTGAAGTGGGACAGAAAGAGAGAGAGAGAACGAGAAATTGAGGGGAAAACGGAAAATTTATAGAGTAGGCAAAAGAAGTTGACAAACAGAATTTGCTCACATAAACGTTGCCATTCAACTTTTCTGCAAGAAGATTTAATTTAGCTTTTTTTTCCCACCATTAATACTTGGAAACTGCAATTCGTCCTGAAGACATAAGTCAGGCATTGCCAGCAAAACTCAAGTCATCTGTGGTTCAGGAGTAATCATGAAGCCCAGCTAATCCTGAAGCACAGGTGATTTTGTTACTGTGTGTTTAAATTTGCCTTTTGTATTCCAAATACATCTAAAGTCGTTATACATAGCTATCCACTTGAATAAGAGATCACACTACTAAGCACCTGTAGTATGATCAGATGTTATTATGCGGCCTGTTCTGATTTGTCCAGGACGGATTTATGCTATAGGTCGCTACCCAACCACAACTTAGTTACCATTCCACACACATGCTCGGCTTAGTCGCCTAATTTTTAAAGCAACATTTCATTATTAAAATATTCCCGAAATGTGCTTATTATGCCAGGTTTTCCACTTACCATGTGTGGATGCCATGTCCAGTCTTATTTTTTTATTTTTTTTTATTTCCCCCCCTGAAAGTGACTTTTAATTTGAAAGGCCCTGGGTCCCTTGCCGAAGAGCGAAGGAGCTTGATTAAAAAGAAGGCCACCATATTGTTTGCAGATGGAAGCGCTTGAGGAAGAGTCTAATTGAATTTGTGCGCGTGGAGATGCCAGGCCGGCGCACCTGTCTGGCACGCGGCTCACTGCCGCCCGCCCGGCCATGGCGCGGTGCTCTTGAAGAATTACCTGGGGAAAAAAAAAAACATTCTGTCTGGCAATTCTCCTCGGAAAATCGTCCTACATTTTATTAGCGTGTGCACCAGGAATGAGAGAGGGAGGGCTGATGCAGAGCAGACGAGAATGAAGATAAAAGCGCATTTTCCCCCGTAATCCTGCTCTTTAAATCATTTGTGATTATGAAGCTAATCTGAGACTACTAAAACCACGGTCTAGTACATATGGATTGTATAAAGATCAGCGTATTGGTTTGTGTTTTTAACAAGTTCAAGGTGCATTTAGATTTACGTTGCTCTCTGTAATAATGTGCAGATTTTATGTAGATGTTGCTATGTTGACAAACTTCATCCTTTTCCTCACATGCTGTTGAGTGTGTGTTTGAGCCTGGTCTTGCTGGTGGTCACACACACACACACACACACACACACACACACACACACACGGGTGAATTTGAGATGGCTGTGCTCCCGCTCTCCCCTTCGCTCCCCTGTGAGCAGAGATACAAAGACATCCAATTAGCAGCCGTGCGAGGCACGGAGAAGTCCCCACCAGACACTTAATAAGGTCATGATATTTCTGTTCTCTAATGAGGGTTAATCGTGTGGTATTTGTGCTCCCTCTCCTCTCTCTCTCTCCCTCTCTTTCTCTCTCTTTCTCTCTCTCTCCCCCTCCCCTGATGAATGGGTAAAGAACTGCCTACTGTATGTCCATCTATACTCCACTCTTAGCCTCCCATGACTCTTCTGTGTGTGTGTGTGTGTGTGTGTGTGTGTGTGTGTGTGTGTGTGACTCCATCAAAGGAGCATCATCTAGCCTGGCAAATAATAAGCAGAGCTAACACTTCACTAAGACCAAGCCGTGAATGCACGCTTTGCTCGTTAGCATAGCTCTTTCTTCTGCCCTACTCTTATTTCCTGATTCTGTTTTTTTTATTTTTTTTATCTGTGGGTACTCTCAGTGTAGTTTCTCATGGTGACTTGTTATTTTGTATTTTCTGTCTTGACCATTTTCCCCCCGTATAGATTTTTAATATGTTTTTCGTATAGAACCCGGCTCGTGTGGAATGCAGCCGGGGCTAAAATTAGACGGGGGGGAAAATGGCAGCAGTGAATAAACAAGCGGATCCATTAGGCAGGCTGGGTTATTGGCTTGCCTTGCCTGTTCGCCGGGCGGCCCATTAAAAGCTGTAATGTGTGCCCGGGGCGGTGCTGGGGGGGAAAGGGAGCAGGCCAGTGGAGGCATATTTCACATGCATCAGACGCCCGAATTAAATAGACCAATGTTCCCTTAAAAAGACTGAAGTACATCGCTTTCTGATGTGCGTCTCAGGCTAGAAGAAAAAAAAAAGTGGGGGAAAAAAATTCATTGATCTCGGAATGTCCCTTGGCAATTATAAAATATTAAATCCAAGTCACACTTTTCGGCTGAGCTCAATTTTTTTCCCTCCCTCCCTCCCTCTCTTTCTCTCTCACTCTCTCTCTCCCTCTCTCTTTCTCTCTCTTTCTCTCTCCCTTTCTCATTTGATCCAGCTTTTTACTGCTTTCCATTTGATCAATTTAGAGGGGAAAAGTTAGGAATGGCTGCAGTGAAGAAAAAAAAAGCTCCACTCCACCAGGGCCAGGTTACTGCTGTGTCCACTGAAACCATGGCTACACTGATGGGTTTTTCCAATCCCGTCATCTCCCCCCAACACTGACCACAGCCCTCGTCGCTGTCAGCACTGGAGCACACCTGCGCCATCCGAAAAAACACACACACACACACACACACACACACACACACACACACACACCTCCGTGAAGCCACAGAAACAAGCACAGGCAGCGCAGGGAAGCAGATTGAGACATCTCTTTTTGGAGCGGCGCTCCGTGGGGACGGTAAATATTTGCCGGCCGCGGTGCGTTAGGTCGGCGGGCCGCTCCTCCCTCGGCCTCCGCAGCGCCGTCCTCGGAGATTTCCGAGGGGGCCCGCGCCTAATTGGCCGAATCATTAAATCGAAGCGGGATCTGGATAAATATATCCAGCCAGCTGTTTGACAAGGTACACAGTTCATTAGGGCCGTGGCGTGTTTGTCATTTGCCCTAATTAAGATTTAGAATCGATCATTGCGTGTTCAATGTGCAGGAGCGAACAGCCAGACTCTCCTTCAGCCCTCCCCGCTCTCCTCTCCTATGATTTCTCACTCCACTCCTTTCTTTTTTCCCTTGTCTTTTCTTTGCTTTTTTCGCCTTCTTTCTTTTTTGCATCTCTCTCTCTACCCTTTCTTTCTTTCTTTCTTCCTTTCTTTCTTCTCCCACCCCCCCTTTTCTTTCTCAGTCCATGTTTAAGCACGGGCTTCCGCTTGCTAAAGCTCTGGCATTTAGCACGGTGACTGCGATGGGAATTAGACATCCTGTGCTAATTAGGGAGCCCAATTAACTGTGAAATCCCCTGCACTTTTTTGACAATTAATATCTTTAGAATTTTCAGGCTTTTTTTCCCCCTGCTCCTTCCACAACATTTACAGCATCACCACCAGACCCCAGCTTCTGAGAGAGAGAGAGAGAGAGAGAAAACAACCCAGTGGTTTTCAGGAAACACACAGCCTGATTGCAGTTGTGTCTTTAAACAACTCTAAGAATTTAGTGCTGTAGTGTTCTGTAGTGCTCAGAGTAGGCTTCGGTGGTTAGTCGTCATTGAATTGAGGTCTGACTTTTCCGGCTTCCATCAATTTAACCAAACAAGAGTTGAAGTTGCAGCGGAAAGGAGACCAAAATCAACTTGCTTGTGGAGTGTGTATCGCCCGTCATGGCTGAGGTTTAGCCATATGTGCTCCACTGTGCGGTCGAGCCTTATTGTGGTCAGAGCATGTGGGGGTAGGGGCTATCTGGTTCCCATCACACCCACGCCGGCTTGATCTTACTTGCGCACAAACACGTACACCCACACACTTACACGATCTGAGCTGGACCACTTTTCTCTCACTTTCTTACACACACACACACACGCACACACATGCACACACATGCACACTTAGGCCTGTAGAGTTCCCTCTGATTTCCATCTGATGATCACATGCCATGCTGGACCACTCAACTCAACTCCCTACACACACACACACACACACACACTCACTCACACACACACACACACACACACACACAGCCCATCTCGTCCCCACAGTCATCGCCGTACAGACTGTCACATTTCTCTGTGATTAATGCGGGCATGTATTTTTTAGATTGCATAAATTATGGATCGGCCGCTGTAATGAACACTCTTGAATGATAGTTTTCTCTGATCTGTGACTTGGGCTGAGTTTTGTTCTCTCTCTGTCCCACTCTTTTCCTCGGTTTTTCTATCCCTCGCTCTCTTCCGATTTTTTTGCTTCTCTTTTTATTCCTTTGTTTCTCTCTTTTTGCTGCTCCGTCAGGCCAAGCTAACGTCGTTATGCTAGATCTGGTATGCCATGTAGCGGTTGTGTGTTCTCATGACACCTTCCCTGGTGTACATTAACACTCCTATTCTTACAAACACACCCAAACACATACAGACACACACATACACACTATTACCTGCACACACATTTGTCACATTTGTGCGTGTGTGTGTATGTGTGTACTCTATGCTGTTAATTATGCACACACACTATATTACCTGCAATAACATTTGTCGCATCGCTCTGCTTAAAATGTGAGCGATTCCCCCAGTCTTACAGCTCACAGGGCTTGGTGTCCTCGAGGCTTTGCAATGGTGTCTTCCATTGACTCTTAACAAAATGGCTTTGTATGAACAGTATGTGTGTATGCGGAATTGTGTGTGTGTGTGCGTGTGTGTGTGTGTGTCTTGTGTGTGTGTGTGTGTGTGTGCGTGCGTGTGTACACAAAAGCTTTTTTGGATTCGAGGCGGCGCTGCAGGTGATATCTCCTGTGGCGGGCGCCGTCGGGCCTTCCCTGCGAGCGAGCGAACGAGGCTCTCATCCCCCCTCAGGTGCAGGAAGAAGACTCCAGCGCTTCCTCCCTGCGACATGATGCACAATTACAATTACCACCACCGACAAACGTGTGGGTTTTAAAACGAGTCAATATGTAGATAAGGTTTTAACACACACACGCTCAGTTGGCTCCAAACAGCCCCAGTATCTGAAACCGCTGCTTGCACAGGTATGAGGCGAGGCCGCGAGGCAACAGCGGGGGAAACCTGCTACTGTAGCTGCCTGTGGTTCCAGCCTCCATCCGACTCCAACTCACTTATACTCGGGCCGAGATGCAGTAGTGGGAAAAACGAAGCAGATTTAGATAGCCAACATTCACAATCGCACTCGTTTCACCGTTGACGTTCTCAAGTGAGTCACATGTCTTCACTCTGGTTTGCTTTATTCCACCAAATTGGAACCATGTCACGTCTCCTTTCTTCAGAAGGAAGCATAGTGGGTGAGGAAGAGAAGGCCTTTGTTTTCTGTGAAAGTGAATGACGGTGGGAGAGACGTCGCAGTGGCAGAAGAAAGGGACCGATCATGGGTGTCGTTCATTGTTTCCTTTGGGTGATACTGTATGCGATACAAATGATGATCATTTAAACATATCAGACATGTCACGCTGGGTTTCGACAATGGAGAGGGAAATCCTAAAATAGGCTTGAGTATCAGTGTTTTGGAAGACTGACAAAGTTCTCCTCAGTGGAGCTTATGTCAGAACAACTTAGCCATTGAAATCTCACTTGACTTAGCACTCTGTGAACTTTTTTTCCCCCCTCCTTTTTCTTTTTCTGGGGCACATTTATATAAAACATGAGGGCTATCATCGCTGTCCCTGAAACGGAGAACAAAAAAAAAAAGCGCACTGCTGGGTTGAGATGTCTCACACTGGGCCCTTCTCGTAGACTGCTTCTTCCTCAGTTCTCTCCTCGCTCTTTTGCGATCCTCCACTCCGTGCTGCGTGGAGCTGGTGTAGACTGACAGGGAGCAGAGGGACTCGTGGAGGCCCCTGTGCATGGGGCCCGGGATAGACGCCCCTACGTTTATGCCAATTTCACTTCAAGGTGGCGCTCTGTGTGTGTGTGTGTGTGTGTGCCTTTTGTCGCCCTCGCCTCTTTAATCCCAGAGATTACCACCTCCGCCCCACCATAAACCTCCTGCCAGCCCTCCAGTCGCACACGGTGTGCTCTTGTTCGAGGGAGCCAGAGCAGCGGCGTCGCGACAAAAACCTTTTGTTGAGGTTTGACAGCTCAGGGGTCGAGAGGCCTTTGCCTCCATTTCTTGCTGTTCCCTCGTTTCCTCCGCGCTGCTCTGCGCTGTCTTTGCTGAGTCGCGAGCGAGTGTTGCTAAGGGATTTCGTAGCACCCCTCTTTCCTCGCCCCGTTAGAAGCGAGCCTAGTTCAGCTGATCCACTTTTTCCCCACAACTTTACAGTTGGTGTGAGTACACAGCAACTTTTCCCCTCCACTTATCTCCATAATCTCCTTCGTAGGAATGTGTTCATTAACCCAGGTCATGTTTTCGTGTTATCTCGAAGCGGTGTTTTTCAACTCCCTTTCGCCTCTCGCACAAAGACATCAAAGACGATCGTGCTAACCACCAGTTTCACTCATTTGGACACATCCTCCTTAAACTAAATTATAATGCTCTCGCAAAGAAAAAAAAAAACAACAACCAATGGTCCTTAAACGCCAAGATTACCAAATTCCCACCCTCTCATTCAAAAGCTAGGAATTAAAAATTAAAGTGCCAACAGAAATGACAGTGTGCCACGCCATTTAAAGTGGAGTGCACAAAACCAACAAGGCCTCATTAGCCGAACACTTCTGAAGACAAGCATTCTGACTTGAGACTCATTACACTTCCCCCCCATTCCAACTTTAATTGGGTTCATTTTATATATGAAACGCTTTGAATATTTAATGTCTTAAAAAGTTCCGCAGCTGGCTTCCGTTTGCGAAAAGAGCCAAAGATACTCGCCAGCGCTTAATAAATTGCCCAGGTTATCGAGACAGTTGTTAGCGTTGCAATGGCGCGTTACGAAGGTTCCAGTACGGGCTGCGCTGATTGCGATTGGCTGTGGCCGATGAGGTGAGAGCGAGATGCAAAGGGAGGGGAAAAAAAGTAACTTTTTTGGGGTGGAAGAACATTATTCCCCATCACACGTGTCGGGGTCATGTTTCTGTGTTTATGTTCGTGCTCCAAAGCCAGAGCACACAGAACTCGGCGATGACCACATTTCCAGTACGAGCTGCTGCCCTCCTCTGTTTATTTGAGTAGGAACACAATGGACCGTGTGCTGCATTCATACTTGTCCTCAATGGCCGCCGCTCTAATTGCATCAGAGCCACTAGTGAGCGCAGCACTCCCGCCCGATCAGCCCGGGCCCGCGGAATATGATTCTCAACCGGAATTGTTTTGAGAGCACAATCAAATTAGCCCTCACGATAAGCGAGTTTAGTGGAGTGCGTTATGATTAGGCCTAAAAAACAACGTTCCTTGCTAGCAGATCCTGCACAGTATCTTTGACTCTCCCCCTCTCTCTCTCTCTCTCTCTTTCTCTCTCTCTTTCCCTCTCTCTTTCTCTCTCTCTCATACACACACATATGCTCTCTCACTCCTCATCCCTTTCCCTCTATGTCTTTGTTTGGCTCCTCTCTAGTGCTTGCGGTCCTTTTGTTACTTTCTGTCTGTTTCCAGGCAGGGAGGGAGAAGGAGAGAGAGGGGAAGATGGGGGGGTGGGTTGTGTGTGTGTGGGGTTGTGGGGGTGCGAAACGGGCAGGCGGGCGGGGGTTGAAAAGTTTTGAAGTGCTTTGTTTGTGAGCAGGGTTCCGGGTGCTGCACACTGTTTAGTGGGGTGACCCTGTGACTGTCTTCTGAGGAGCTTGTGTGTATGTGTGTGTGTGTGCGAGCAAAGTGCTCTGGAGCGAGGCCTCGGGCACAGCTTTCATCTTCAGCAGTAACCTGTGGACGTTGGAACTCAAGGCGATGGAATTGCAGCTTTGTCAGTACACTACTAATTAGAAAATTCCTGACCCGGAGCGCGATGTTTTAATTATGTGTTGTGTCAACGAGTTTGCAGATTTAATCCGCTCTCGATACACACTCAAGTGGTGGTGGTAGTGGTGGTGGTAGAGGTGTTGGTGCGTCGCACGCCCCCCAACCATAAATCAGTGTGGTCGGGGGTGGATGTTCAGTCATGTTGAGCATTTGTCCATTTTCACCCCCCTCTCCTCTGTCCTTTTTTTTTTTTTTTTAAAGGCCTAACCTCTGTGTCTCCTCCCTCCATGTTAGTTTAAAGCCATCACATGCATAAGCAGGCAAATTAGGCGGCAACTTAATGCATTTGCTTGTAAAAACGAGGGAGGGGGAGAGGGATAAAGAGAGAGAGAGAGGGAGAGACAGAGAAAGAGAGAGAGCGGGAATAAGGGCTCTGGTGTCGGCATACGGGGTCGTGAGGCTGAACAATGTGACAAGGCTGTTCTGAGTGCAAGGGAGAGAGGGAGAAGGGAAAAGAGAGAGAGAGAGAGAGAGAGAGAGAGAGAGAGAAAGAGAGAGAAAGGGAAAGAGCTGCCTGTGAGTCACTGCAGGGGAAAAAGACAGAAAGAGAGACTGAGGGAGGGAGAGAGAGAGAGAAAGAGAGAGAGACAGTAAAGGGTTAAGCAGAAATTGAGCGGGGATGCTGGGGGGCAGGAGTGCTGCAGAACATAGCAGTGTTCGTGCGAAGGC
Source organism: Sardina pilchardus (assembly GCF_963854185.1). Lineage (NCBI taxonomy): Eukaryota > Metazoa > Chordata > Actinopteri > Clupeiformes > Clupeidae > Sardina > Sardina pilchardus. Next base: position 19,803,844 of record NC_085004.1, on the reverse strand, counting down.
AAGTCATTTCCCGAAACACTGCAGACACATGGCCCCAGGCGCTCCGAAACCTTTGGAGACCAAAATGGCTTGCAGGAGTTAGAAGTAATAAGGTGTTTTTTTTTTTTTTTGCCTTCTTTCTCCTTGACTGAAATTCTGCACGGTTGCTATGCATCGCCATGGAGCTCGCGTAGCTGTTTTTGTGTTTTATGTGGGGTATTAAGATGCCTTTGCAACTGGCCATTTTGGAGATTTGTTGGTGCTGTAGTTGCGAACCAAATTGAAGTTGTTTGTTTTGAATGTAATCCTCCCATTTGTCATCGTGATCAGAATAGCTGGGGTTTTTCTTTGTGTTTTTGTTGCCTTTTATATATTTGTCTGTTGTGCCTTTTGTACTTACAGCTCCTAGGATACTGAGCCCAATGCCAGCAGAGTAAGAGAAAGAGAAAGTGGCCTGGTTATTTTTTGCTACACAATCTGGTTTCCTGCCCCCTTTTTCTCTCTTTAGCTCTGACAAAAGAAAATATGCGAGTCTGCCATCGAGATCAAAAAAGAGACTTGATTTATGTTGACGTGGTTTAACATGCTGCTTGTTTTTTTCTTTCTTTCTTTTTTTTCTTCAACAACATTTTGTCGCCCAGGGGCAACCTGGAGGCCAAGCCCCGGGTCCAGTTCCTCCACCTACCAAGTGATTTAGGGCTGTCCATGTACAAGCCTGAACAAAAAAATAAAGAGAGAGAGATATTTAGCTGGTCCATTCTTTGTCACACTGACCCTTTCATTAGCACTTGGACGGAAAGACGGGCGGAAGAAAAGCAATCTCTTCATCCTCCCTCTGTTTCTCCAGTCCTCCTCTCTCGGCTTTTGTTCGTCTTGGCTGACTTGTTTGCTTCAAAGGGAAGCCACGGCGTATAATCTGCACACGTACATCTGCGAATTATTATTCTAATTCTTTATACGTTTATTAGAGCTGAATAAACTCCACATCAAATACATCACTGGGGCGATGGAGAAAAGAGCCTCCGGCCAATCAGCCGACATCTGTTAACTCTTTCGAAATGTCCTCAGCTCTTACATCTTTGGGTTTCTTTCCTTCTCTGGCTCCATCTCCCTCTTTCTCTCTCCTTGATCTGTTTTTCTCTCACAGTATCTTGCTTTGTCTATTTTTTTTGGTTTTGTTTTGTTTGGTTTTCTCGCCAAAGACTTTATTCGTTCCGTCACCATTTATCCTCACTCTCTTTTTGGCGTTTCTCCTCAGCGTGAATTTGCTTTCTATATAATACACCTCATTTCTTTCTTAACACTATGAGCCCCTATTTCAATTCGCTCATGCAGTCGGTCGCTCGTACTGTTTCGTTATGTGCTGGTGTTACTGGTGAGGCTGCTAGTAAAACAGCATAGCTGGTGCTCGCACACCCACGCTCCGTAAACGCTGACGACTGTGGGAGCAACGCACTGTAGGAACGGGGGAAGTTGAGCGAGTAGGAGAGAGCGCTTTCTTCTTGTTTGGGCTCTGAAATGTAGCGTGGAGACTTCACATGTGGGAAAGCTTTGTGCTCTGGCACTCTTGTCAGTCTCAGCCAGTCAGTCAGACGGGGCCGGTGAGAAGCAGCAGAGAAGAGCGCCAGTGCTCAGAGGAACCGTTTCACCGTTTCACCGTTCCACCGTTCCTTAACCAGGTTCTAGACCTGCTTACTGGACCCCACACCTTAAGACAGTTCACTTTTGCACCATGTAAATCTGCCCTCTTTTAGATATCTCAGTGATAAGTCTGTTCACTCACTCTCCAGTTCCTAAATCCTTATTCTTAAACCTGCTCCTTTTCTAAAAAAAATCAGTTCACACCCACTTCAGTTTAGACCGTTTAAAGCCCGTTTACATCTTCTCTTCCAATTTTGTTGGACCCAGTGTGTGCACCTACTCATCCCTGCTTCAGTTCCCTCAGATTTATTGGCTAAGCGTGTTAACACACTCAAGGAATTTGGTTCAGGCTGTTGGTGATTCTCAAGTAATAAAGATGATGTACATTATTTGCAGATGTAACACAATATATACGTAAGCAATATACAGATTATAATAGACAAGCAATATGCATAAAATGCAATTGTGTATTAATGCAAACAACAGTATCTTGCATCTTATGGGAATGAAATTGTGCAAAGGGCGGTTTGTATATGAGGCAGGGTGTAATAACTACTCGAAGAAACCAGAGTATCTATGGCATAGCAGATGATGGTGGTCAGTTCTAATGAGGTTAAACTGCGGCCTCTGTGTCTGGTAGTTGTTGTACACAGGGTTCTGCAGCTCCTGCTAGAGGGACCCCCCCCCCCCCCCCCATGTCCTGAATCCAAACCAGTTGTGGCTGTGTCATTCTGCTTGACCAGTCTGGCTGTGTCACTCTAGCTTGTTGCTAGTGTTGTGTCGGGGGGAGTCTCGGGGACGTCATACTCGCAGTATTCCGTCGTAAGTCACAGTGATGAATCATAATGCAATCCGGTTTGATGGAGGAGTGACATGGAAATGGTTGGTGGCTATTCACTAACTGCATTTGCGGACCTCCAGAAAACACGGCTCTCATTGTCGGCTAATATAGTCGTCATGAGGTCACTTTACTTCTGTTTGCGTCCGTTCACAAACAGAAGGAAACGAGTTTGTGTGTGTGTGTCTGTGTCTGTGTGTGTGTGTGTGTGTGTGTGTGTGTGTGTGTGTGTCTGTGTGATTCTGAGAGGGAGATTGTCTTTGAGTGGCATGATGTGTGGGAGCTTGAAGCAATAAAAAACGTGAGGTGTGATCTGTAAACACTTAATTTCTCTTTCTTTCTCCCGCTCCCTCCTTCTCTCTGTTTCTCACTCGCTCCCCACACACAGACACAAGAAACACACATTAGTGCCCCATGACCTGCAGGTTGCATTAGCACGCAGTGTTATCCCTCTGTTTTGCTTTTTAATTGTGGGAGCAGACTGCAGGCTTTCCATCTCTCTCTCCCCCCCCCCCCCCACACACACACAGTGTTACTCTGTCTTGTTTTTCTCTCTTTTACCTTATATCACTTATTCCAAACCCTTTGTCTTTGCACTTCCCCTCTCTCTCTCATCTATCCCCTTCCACTTTCTTGACAGTCTCTCTGGCTCTCGCTCTCTCCCACGATCCCCCTCCCTCTTTCCTTCTCACTGTGTCTGCCCCCCCTCTATCTCTCTCCCTATATCTCTGACTCCCTTCTTCATCCTCTCTCTCTCTCTCTCTCCACCACCATGCCTCCCTCTCTCCCTCCCCCTCTCTCTCTCTGTCTCTCTCTCTCTCTCTCTCCTTCTCTCCTTCTCTCCTCCTGTATTGTTGTGCTGAGCCAGCACCT
>NC_085004.1:19785513-19795513 GCF_963854185.1 Sardina pilchardus | reverse complement strand
TTGGAGATCAATAAAGTAACTATCTATCCATCCATCCATCCATCCATCCGTCTATCTATCTATCTATCTATCTATCTACAGTATCTATCTATCTCATCAGTGGCTCTGATTGGTTGGTGGGAATGGCAGGCTGTCATGATGCTGTTTAAAGCCAGTGCAGTTGAGTGGTGCTGTACATGTGAGTGGCTGGGGGCTACATTGACCTACGGGCAGCGTTTTTAATTGGCTGCTGGAGAGATGGAGATAGGCAGTCTGTTCATGTGACCTTTGATGTGCCTCTGATTGGCTAGTGCTAAGAGTGATCTGTAAGTTCATTGGCTGACTCCTGTCTCTCTCTTGCAGGTGTCGGGAAGTTCTGCGGGTTCGCCGGCCGCCTCGTCATCGGCCTCCTCCTCGTCTCGGCAATACGCCCGGCAACGGATCACCCGCGTCAACCTCAGGGACTTCATCTACTACATGGAGCAGGAGCGAGAGATGGCACGCTCCCTCCTGCTGTACAGAGCGCTGCTCAAGTAGCACACACACACACACACACACACACACACACACACACACACATACTCGTACCTCATGTATGAACACCGTTTCAATCATACATGTTCTTTCATGCATATGTATCTATATATGTATGTATGTATTTATGTATGCATATCCATGCTCTATTATTCACACAAAGACACACACACACACACACACACATACACACACACACACACACACACACACACACACAGCACCGGCCCTTCCAGCGCTCTCCAGCTCTCCTGCGACGTGCCTTCAGACCGGGTCTAGTGCTTGAGCTCAGTGTCTCCGCTCTCCGTAATGTTTATCGTAGCTTTTTTTTCCTTAGGAAAAAAAGAGACTTTTCAAAAAAAAGAAAAAAGGAAAAAAAACTAACAAAAATAAGATACAAAAAAATGTATTCTACGTGTTATTGCTGTTTTTTGCGACATGATGAAGAGACTATGAATTAATGTGTATTTAGGACATTGATTATAAGGCCATGCAAACTCTTGATTTTAGTCAGGATTGAGGCTGTGTAAAAGTTGAGTGTGTGTGTGTGTGTGTTTGTGTGTGTGTGTGTGTGTGTGTGTGTGTGTGTGTGTGTGTGTGTGTGTGTGTGTGTATGTACACATGCGTGCATGTGTTTGTGTGTTTGTGTGTGTGTGTGTGTGTGTGTGTGTGTGTGTGTGTTTATGTGTGTTTTGGCCTCTGAGCCAACTCTCCTTTTGAAAAGCGTTCTTTCTTGCATATTTAAACCGTAGCGCTTCTAGCAAACTATCTTTTAATGACTGGCCTTCTCTGAAGGGGTTGGCTAACTTTCTGTGTGTTGTTTTTACTGAAGAATCAGACTTCCAGCATCATGCAGTCCACAGCGCTGTTAGAACAGTCATGTCCAATTGTACCCACCGATCCCCCACTCAAACCCAATCACGATACTGTAACCTTCAAAAATGCTCTAGGTCAGCTTTGAGGAGTTTAGTAAGACCCCAGGTATTTTGGGAAAGTAACGATGGAACCCACATATTATATGTTAAGTACACCTAAATGTAAATAGTGTTCTTTTTAAAGTAATTTCCGATGGCATGTAAAATATATTTTTTTTGTTTTTTGTTTTCCTCCACTATTTTTAAGATGCAAAAATAATGTCTAAAAATCACCTGTTAATATTGAAGACTCATGTGAATCATTGTATAATCATGTGCATTTGAAATTGTCCAAGTGTTGAGACTTTTGTTTTGTCAAATATATTTTTAAAATCTGTATCATGATGCAGAACAAACTTCCTCTGTACCTCAGGCACTGGTCAGTACATCCATCACGACAGAGCTTGTCTAGTGTAGCCAGAAGTGTGCTAACATTAACGTACATACTGTACATCTGGACACAATCATGGTAAATGTGGACTAAACATGGTCTTTTCGAAAGACATCAGCATTATTAACGACCTTCAAAATGTCAGAGATCTCCAAAGACCTTCTGAAAGCAGGGCTTGCAGGAGGTTGGGAAATCAGTGGTACAGCCCGTAGGTGTGGCTTTGTTGACACTTGATGTCAACACAGTTCTTAGTGAAGGTTATCATTTCAGCAAGTCATCCCCTGTTCTCTGGTCCTGTAACGCTGAGGTCACATCTGATCCCGTGAAGCTACAGCGGCTCATGCGTTGGCGTTCTGCAACCCACCCAGAGCTTGGTCAGTGAGTGTGTGTGTGTGGTTGGACATGTCGGCAACTTGAAGGCAGTTTTCAAAGTCTAGTGATACCCACGTGAAATGGTTTTCTTTTGGGCTAAATTGCAGAGAACTCTTGAAGCTAAAGTGGACCACCAGCAGCCAGCATACTGTCATTGACTTTCAAGTGTGCTAACTAAGAAATGGGACTGGTACCTTTTGGAGTGTGGAGTGTAAATGTAAGAGAAAATGCTCCTACAGTTTCCATTCGGGGTGATATCAGTCAGCTTCTCTCTCCTATATCCACCCTCTCATGAAGTAGGTCACCATTCTCTCCCCTGAGCCCTAGCAGATATGTAGACTTTGGGATGGGTCCCGTGGTTGTGTCGGGTCGGCAGTGGATTGTTTTTGAGCTAGTGCTAAGTCATTGTGGTATTCATGTAAGGTCAAGTGTACTTGGATAGATAAAGGATTGTCAGGACTGAAATGAGTGTAGGACCATTGAAAAACAACTTTTCTAAATAGCCCACCTCTCTGCAGGTTGTCAATCTGTGATACGTAGCCATCCAACCATGAAAACTTTGCGGATAACTTTACTCATACAGTACTTCCACGTGAAGTGGCATAGACTGAAGTCACAAATAAACAGAAGGAAAGCGTGAACTCAAGAAACAGTGACGGCTATTTGTAGAACACAGGATCCAGATTTTTCTTTATGCAAGTCATGTTGTCAGGAGTCAGCATCAGCCTCCAAACCCACTGGGCTCGTCTACATTTGATTCGCTTCACTCTGCTTCGTGTGATTCGACTGCAGACCAAGTCCTGATGTACTAGTCAAGGGCATTATAATTGCTTTGTTCGGGCAAGTCCGGAGGGACAGAAAACATAGCTAACTACACAGCTACATTTCCTGAGGGAAACATGGCTGATATACACAGCTAATCTCCCTGACTGATCTCAAATCAGTTTCCCACAGTCATCCCCAAACCTCTGTTGTGCTGCAGCCATCACAGCAGAGACAGAATGTTACAGTGTCTGTAGAATGTGGATCGTTGACCTTGGCATCACTAAGCTCTTAGGGATCTTGCTCCTGAGTGCTTTGGTTTATGTGGGGGGTCAGAGGGACACGCTTCCTGTTGTTTTCTACTCAGTGTTAATGTCTATCACACATTTCATTTCTGGTCGCACCTCTCTGAAACAGATCCGTCTGAGTGCATTTGACGCCTCACTCCCCTCATGGCCCCTCATAAGAAAGGTCAACCTGGGGTCAGAGGTCGGAAAACTTTTGGAGGGGGGTCTCTAGCTCCCATCTTTGGCTTGGGGTGTCACCCCTGCTGTAATATGATGTCACTAGAGGTCACAGTTCCTGTGGAGAAGCATCCACAGTGGTCTCCTGACCAACTCTCATGTTTTTTTTTAAATAGTCTCTGCTTTGTTTTTAGGTTGTTTTAGGTCCACTCTTTAAAAAACTGGAGTCTCTGGCTTCTATGCACCTAGTCTATTATGAATTGTGTTGGTTTCTAATTTATATGTTGAATATTTTTTAAAGGTAATTAATGAATTAAATATAATGTGCGTTGATTTTTTAAAATAGCACTCTAAAACATTTTTTTTCTTTCGTTTTTATTTTTTTGTTTTGTTTCCTACATTGAGGAAAGACGAAGTTTAAGACTGACAGAGTTGGAGATGCACAATCTGCTGTCAGCATTAGGCACAGTCATCAGCAGTAAAAGGGAAAAATGCTTTTGTAACTTATTTTATATTTTTGGGGTTTTCATTTTGTTTTGTTTTTGTTGTGTTTCGTTTTTTTTCCCATCAGCATGTGTGCTTGCCACATTTCAGGCAATGCAGTTTATCTACAGATACCATAGTAAAGAGCAGAAAAAAATAATAATTTAAAACGAAGCACAAATAGAACTATTTGTCCAGTTTAAAATACAGTTTTAATAATTATTTTTATGGTGTCTGAGGCAGCAGGACAACCTTTCTACTACTTCAGCTTTCTAGCCAAAACATGATTAGGATGGTATTACTGATGTACACAGTGAGAAAAATTCATGTTTTCCTGTATGGATAATTTGTAAATATTGTTTACAAGACCATGTGTTTATTAGAACGGCGTTATTTTTGGTAAACTCTGTACATATCCTGAAAAATTTCCTGTTTGTGTGAAAAAAAAACATACTTCTGTATTTGTACCTATTTTGTAAAGGAATAAATAAGCTGTTTACTAAACGAAAGCCAGTACACAATCATTGCAGAATTGTCTCCTTATTTTATCACTATGTCCATATGGGTGCAAATAGTTCGTTGTTTTTCTCTCATTGCTATAACATTTTATACATGCGCGGTTGTAAACAAGTTTATATAGCCTACACAAAGCTATCAAAGAAATTGTTTAAAGAAATCCTCTTTAATACTCCATGTTTTCTTTCTTTTTTTTTTGGTCACACATCTGAAAAGGAGCACATTAAAAAATAAACAGCCTCGCTATGGAGCAGGGCATGCTGGCGTTAGCCTCTGCTCCACCTCATTCTCCTGCATTACACATGCTAAGTACAAAAGCGGGTAAGTGGCCCTGCCAGTGCTGGAGCTGGGGAACGGCCCCTCAGGATGAGACGCACTAATTAAGCGCCAGCATTTTGAAAAGACCAAAACGTTTAACTGGGATGCGAAACGCTGCCATCCGGGAGCAGGAGCAGAAGAGGCTCTTTTTTCCTCTCCCTACCCCACTTCTCCCTCCCTATGTGTGAGGAGGAGGAGGAGGATAGGGAGGAGACGAGGAGCAAATTAATGTTACATTAGTCCCGCAGTTGTCTGGTCAGAGAGCAATGTAATGTTACCAGCATCTGTTCCAGTAGCTTAACCCATTAGCCTGCCTTTTCAGATCCTACTCACATCTACTAATTGGCTTTTGTGATGTCTTCTAGTTAATGTTGAGGTGCTTTAAAAGATGGAGGACTGAACACCCATACATAACCAACTCAGTTGCTTATCCCTCTATAATAGGCACACAAAGGCTACTGTAGAAATGTAGGCTATCCAGTGTTCCCACTCTAAGTTAAATGTGAAATTCCATGACTGCCCTGAGTTTTCGTGACAAAAAAAACTTGAATTTCAGTACAACCGTACAATATAATAACCAAATATTTCCGGGCAGCTGCGTAACATTTAAGAATCTTCCATTTTTTTAGAGTGGAAGATGAGTAATTGGGCATTGATTAAAAACAAGTTGGGCTAACCACAACCCTTCCAGCAAGCAGTGAATCTAATAACCAGGCAGATATACACCAGTTCTGTGTGGAAATACTGTATATTTGTATCAGTTTAAAGTGTTGCAACACAATTCCCTGATATTTCATGACTTTCCCCCAAATATGATCAAATTATTATAGTTCTTATTAATAATACTAATACTAACAATCATAATAATGTCCAATACTAATAAATGCTCAGTAACTTTATCTTAACATTTCCGAATAAGAAAAGCACAGAAAGCAGACAAGTCAGATAAACAGTACATCCGTTTATTATCGCAAATATGTAAGTAAAACCAAAGGATGGAGACACTGCAAATGAACACATGCCCTTTTAATACCACAGTCTAATTATTAAAACATATTAAATAATTAACATTTGCACCTTGGTATACCTTTCTGAAATGTCTTTTTTTTAATCATATGTACACAACATATTGCTTGAAAATGTGAAATTTCCTTTTTTTTAATTATTATTTTTAAGAAGATGAGGACTTAGCAGGGACATGGTGTTCTCTATTTTTCCCCCCTCTGGTAAACTCAGAGAATCAAGAACACACCCCTGGTCCTGATCCCTTTACTATACAAACGACTGTACATCATCATAATCATTATCATCATCAGCACCATCAGCACCAGCCTGATGGAGAAGCTGCTCGCCGTCGCCTGGTCTGACCTAAACGTGAACCACATCAAAATTGAGTGCTGCATTCCCTCACTCAGAGCTGCATGGCGAACCCTTTCCCTTTGCTTTGCTTTGCTTTGCGAGCCAATGCACAGATATTGCACAGTGGGGGGCATACTTCAGATAGCACAGGTGCACTGTGGGATTGCGATCAGCCGGAAGTGACCTCGCTGCAGGTGAGATAGGTGACGAGTGACGCCATCTACCCCAGCGTTGCATTGTGGGATTGGCATCAGCCTGCGAAGCAGACTGTGACGTCACGACAGGTGAAGAGTGAAGCCATCCACTTACAGTGCACTGTGGGGATAACGATCAGCCTGTGGTACAGACGGTGACGTTGTGACAGGTGACGAGTGAAACCATCCACCTACGGTGCACTGTGAGATCGCCATCACCTGACCATCATCGCAACAGGTGAGGAGTGAAGTCGTCCACGCGCGGGTTTGGTGGGCGTGATTACGTTACGGAGGTGGATGGTGCTTTGCTGCGCGGATTATGGAGACAGACCAGACCAGTCCGGTACCATCGCACCCAGCTGGGGTTCGCTGCTAGGGTGGAGAACTGATGGGAATATTTGAACAGTGAGAGTGTCTGTCCGTGTGTGTGAGTGTGTGTGTGTGTGTGTGTGTGAGTGTGTGAGATGCCACGCCACAGCAGGGGGCACAGGCTATGTCTCCACTGGCACTGTTGAGCTTGGAGTCTGAGGGGTTTACTCTGAAGCTCTCTCTCTCGCACACACACACACACACACACACACACACACACACACACACACACACACACACATATTCACAGCCAACATGAAAGGAATGGTTGTCCATTCTCTTTGTGGTGACTCCATGCACAGGGCCAGTGGAGAAACAGCGCACAACAAAGCCTGTGCTGATTAGGGGTCCAGCTCCAGCACCACCGCCAGCATCACCCCAGTTAGGATGTGGACCGCGAGCTGTGTTAGTCCCACTGTTAAACACGCCTCTGTGACTATTTAATCCAAAAGCCTGTGCAGGAGGCCATTACATTTAGCAAACATCACCGGTTGGCGCTGTGTAAATCCCCCCCACCCCCACCCCACCCTTGTACGACCAGTCAGAAACATTTAATCATCTAAGCCCTACATATGAACTGTCTTTGTCCAGAGAGGATCACACTTGGCCTCCGTTTGATCCGGTCAGTTTGGAATGGAAGAAACAGCATGTGTAAGTTATACCAATACAAAGAGAACTGAACTTTCTTTTCTTTCTGCCTTTCTCTCCCCCTCTCTCTCTTGTACAACTCCTTTGATCCAGCGATGTTAAGAATAAGATGATTGGATTCCAAGTGAAGGACCTCGCTATTTCTTCAGACAAGATCTGATGCAGCTCTTGGAAATTCCTTTCAGGTTCTTCTTCTCAATGCTTGGCACGCTATTGCAACAACCACATCTTTGAAATTACTGCAGACAGCAACAAAAATAAACAATACACAAAAGCAAACACAAAAGAAGATGTGTGATTTTTAAGAGTCTGGGTGACCTTTGTATAACCTTGAAATGAAATAACATTTAAAACTTTGAAATTATGACCACTTAACACTAATTGTCCAAGGTCACTATTTAAATCGGATGAAATTAGCTGCATGTAGTTCTCTTGGTACAGTTTCAGTCCAAAGGTTTAGATTTTCAAAACAAAAATCGCGGTGATGGTGAGTGTTGAATGGCATCTTTTTGTCGACTACCCAAATTAAAAGTAAAGCTAATCTCCAGGTGAAGAACTATGGAGCACTTCTCTGAATCGGGCGCAGATCTGAGACACTATACTGTAGCTGTCCGGCTTTCTTTTATGTATTTTGGCACTAGCATTTCACCATGGCAGATGACATTTTGCTTAGATTTTTAGGTTTGTGTTTTAAGTGCAAAACTTGGTACATGAGCATAAATATTAACATTTCAACACAATCCTTTTTTTCAGATATCACTGGTTTCAGCTTTCAATGCTGGTTCTCAAGTTATGAACTGGGGTACACACATTCTGGTCTTCAGCTGTTGTCACATTAGGACCATTATATACAATATTCTACCTCCATTCAAAAATGTTGAATCCGTAATTCATCATTTGTATCTTTTTGAACCGCCCAATCATGATTCGTCCTTTTAACACAATAGATGTGAATCTCGAAATGTTTTAAAGATAAGTTTTTAAGGCTAATTATAATGACTGCAACGCAACACTCTTTTCACCTCTCTCTCTCTCTCCATTTTCTCTCTTTCCCTCTCCCCAGAAAGACGACAAAGTAATACCCATGCTCCTTTGCAGCTTCATTTGAAACAAAGGGGCCCTCTCAGGGCTTTACTGAGAGCATCATCAGCCAGACTGCTCCTGCCATGTTGCCTCCAGACATAATAGTGCTTCTGCAGCCGATGCCAGCGAGCTCCTTCTGAAGCTTTCAAACCCTAACGACTTCTGAATACAGCTCTCAGCCATCCTTCATATGTGAAATAATAACAACAACAATATAATAATAATTACGATTTTTGGAAGAAAAAATAAAAAATAAAAGCCCCAGGAATCCTATTGTTAATACCCTTGTCCATCATTGGCCGTGATCAAGACGAGAAAAAAGGAGCAAATGTGTATATTTATATATATATACATATATATATATATATATATAAAGGACAATAAGAACGAAACGGACAAACAGAGAAAATGTCAGAGGTCCTGGTTTTAGCTGAGAGAGAGGCTCTGAGTTAGTAGCCTACCCGCTGCCAGCGCTGCCCAGTGGGCCGTTGGCTGTGGGAATGAGACGGACTGGCATGCCTGTGCCACACAGCTCCGCGCCCCCCTCTTGGCATCGGCCCTGGCCCCTCTCTGCCAGCTGTGCCACGTGTCCAATGTTCCGGAGAGAGAGAGAGAGAGAGAGAGGGTCCGGGAGTCCCCCCTAGTGTTGCCCTGACAACGTGCCGCTGCACGGGGCGCATGTACACACACGTAGGGCTCACACACAGCACATGAGAGCTGGAAGATGCCCCACAGACACATCGTGGGGGGTGGGGCAGGGTAGGGGGGGCAATGGGGGGGGTCTCCTATGCCACTCCTACCCAGACAGGCACCTTTTTGGGCACCGTGGTCCATCATGAGAAAAGAAAAAAAGGGGAGGATTTGTCACTGAGCCAGAACAATTCCCAGAGTGCTCCTGCCTCTGTCCACTTTATTCACAATTTCTGCGGCGTCTCCGTGTGTGTGTGTGTTTGTGTGTGTGTGTGTGTGTTTGAGCGTGTGTGCCTGAGTGCATGTTTGTGTGTTTGTGTGTGTGTGTGTGTGTGTGTGTGTGTGTGTGCGTGCGCATGTGTGTATGTGTGTGTGTGTGTGTGTATGTGCGCGCGTTTTCTTTGGGTTGTAAAATCTGGTCAAAATCAGACTTCTGCCTTTTCTTTGTCTCTCGGTGATGATTTTCTTCTGTTTGTTTGTCTGTGTTGATGTTGACGTCTCGGTTGTTAAGATTACATTCCGTGTTGTAGCAGGGCGCTCCACAGAGCTTGTGTGCTTCTGAGGAGTCTGGGAGCCCTCAGGTGGTTTGTGTCTGGGAAAGTTTCTGGAGGAGAACTGAGGGGGCTAGTTGGCGTTTGGTTGAGCAGGGGAGTTCCGGTGGGTGGGGTCAGTGGAGTGGGTGGGGTTAAGGGGGGGGAGGGGCTGGGGATAGGGGAGGTGAGGGGTCAGGGGTGCGATTTCGTGCCCCCCTGTGTGGTCAGTCTCGTTTCCCCAGCGTGCCCTAGTCCAGGGGCTCCTGTTTTATCCTGATGGGGGTGTTCATGCACTGGCTGCGGCGGTCCTCGCGACACAGGACGTACTCGCTGAACTGGGAGGAGTCCACGCCACCGCCGCAGGATGCCGCCACGCTGAAGCCCTTCTGGA
>NC_085004.1:19735513-19780513 GCF_963854185.1 Sardina pilchardus | reverse complement strand
TGCATATTGCATTTTACACAATGTCCCAACTTTTTTGGAAATTGAGGTTGTACCGCTTACTTATATTCAAACACACCCAGACATGCACACCTAACCCACACCCATCTACACTTCAATCACCCATGCAGACATTACGCACACCACACACACACACACACACACACACACACACACACACACACACACACACACACACACACACACACACACACACACACCTTTCTCACACTCTTTATACCATACACACAACGTGATCCCTAATCACTGACAGCTCTTCTTCTCCTGGCGCTCCTGGCTGGCTGGCTGATCCCTCTGGGCAGGGTGTGCCTGCACTCCCCTGGGACTAGGGTTGGTCCCAGGCACCTGCAATTGATCTTACCTCTGCCTCACTCAGACACACACACACACACACACCGCAGCCTTATTGTCCTCCTCTACTGCTTAGGGTTTCACTCCTGGCTCTTCTCTCCTCTATCCCTTCACACATCAATGGCGGCACAAGCAGGAGCAGGGGTACTAGGAGCACCGTTTAGAAGAGCAACTCTCCCCTTTACAGCAGCATAGAGGACGACCAGGGGAGAAAAACCTCCTCTTTCACCTCCATCTGCTGTTTCTCCACGGACCTATAGAGCACAGGCCCATTCAGGCCAGCCCTGCAGGCAAGGCCCTGCTCTTAAAGGGCCAGCGCATGGCACGCGTGAGGGGGGGGGTTGGGGGGAGTGCGGCCGCTGAGACTGCCCGACTGAAATAACGCAGCAGAGGGCGTGCTGTCAGACACAAGGCCTCTGGGGTCGCTGGGATGTTTTTTAATGTTCATTATTATCGGAAAGGACAGGGAACGGCAGAGAGATGGACAGAGAGAGAGAGAGAGAGAGATAGAGAGAGAGATGCAGGAGATAGTAGTGAGAGGTCAGGAGAAAAAAAAATGATAAAAATGGACAGAGACAAATCCTCATGCCAGAGTTTGAGAGAGAACAAGAAAACAAGAGAACGAGAAAGAAAGAAAGAGAAAAAAGAGAGAAAATGAAAAAGCGGGAGAATGGTAGACGCAGGACGAACGTCGCCTCGGAACCGATATTTGGCGGTAGAGGGGGGAACCAGCTTCCCCAACCGAAAGAACCCGGGTGAAATACCCGCACCCAGACGCGCCGGTAAACAGAGTGGGAAAATGTTGTGTTAGTTGATGCGGCCAATTAATTATATTGCAAGCCATTTAAAAATCTATAAAAGAAGTATAAACCGGTTTAGGCTGTTTGAGAACTTGTAAGTATGGTATTAAAAAATGCAATACGTGTGTTTCAATCGCTCGGGGCAGTGTTACAGCGGAGTCTTTTTCAAAAGAGGAGCAGTGTCTTAAAAAGGAGGAACACGTAAATTATGCATATCATTTTTTCCCCAGTTCTCACTTCGCGCTCCCGCAAAAAAACACGGCCACAGCCGAGACGAGCTTTGTCCCGAGCTTGCCATCCCTGGAGGAGGTCTCTCACTTCGACACTGGGGGGATGGGGGGTGGAGGTGTCAGAGAACTGGCTGTCTGAGAGTGTGTGTGTGTGTGTGTGTGTGTGCATGTGGATGTGTGCGCATACAGTATGTGTGTGTGTGTGTGTGTGCATGTGGACGTGGATGTGTGTGTGTGTGTGTGTGTGTGTGTGTGTGTGTGTGTGTGCATGTCTGTGTTTGTGTATGTGAGTACACATGTGCATGTGCGTGCACATTTGTGTGTGTGTGTGTGTGTGTGTGTGTGTGTGTGTGTGTGTGTGTGTATTCAGGCATGTGTATGGTGTGTGTGTGAGGACACTGGAATAAATGTGTTAAGAAAGTGTTTTGGGGGAGCTGAGGGGTGGCTGCGTGGGGTGGGGGTGGCGGTGGAGGAGGAGGTGGGGAATTGGTTAAGGCTAGAGAGTGTTGATGAGCCTCTCGCTCACATTACTTCCCGCCTCCACCTCCTCCTCCACCTCCTCCTCCACCTCCTCTCTCCCCTCAGGACCTCTGGCCTGGAGGCTCACAGCTCTGCCTTCTCAGTGACGCCATTCCCACTAACACTGATGGCCTCTTATCGCTATTACGCTATAATGGGGTCAGCGCGGGAATACTTCATCTTAAGTCCAACCGCTAATTTGTCCTCTGGTGACCAGTAACTACTGTACCGATTAACATGAAAAGAATTGTCAACAGATACAGTATGTGATGCAATTCTGCACTCATGTTGCTAATTAACTAGCTAGTGTCTCTTGCCTTGGGTTTTCACAACAATCTGGATTGTGATACGTCACATCCACATACCTTTCATATCTCGCATATTTAACGGTGTTTAGTTAAACACAGCCACTTGGGAATACACAGTACTTGTGACTTTGCCAATATGGAAGACTGAGTGGGAGTAAAAATATGCTATCTGTCATGGGTTGCTTTGATTTGATACATTATCTGGTTTTGTAGCTTATTTTCAGCACAGTAGAGACAGCATCTTCTGAGAGCTCATATCTGTCGTACTCAGAATGGTAACTGACTCTAATACGACAGCAACAAATTTTGAGGTAAGAATTTGATTGAGAGGGATGGTTTCCTTTTCACGTTTATTTGCAGCTTGGCTCGTGACTGACAGAGATGATTTAGACATTGAAGGAAAGGCATCATTCGTAGCCGTCTTTTAAAACTTCTCTGCCAGTGCTCTTGGTGTAAGTATATATGCAGATGGATGTGGATAAAAGTGCACATTAAAGGGTGTACAAGCCTGTGTGTTAGTTTGTTCATGCATTATATTGTATCAATTGTATATATGTATGTATGCATGGGAGTGAGCAAGTGTATGCATGGGAGTGAGCAAGAGAATGTGTGTGTGTGTGTGTGTGTGTGTGTGCCTGTGATCCTCTCCCTTTGCACAGAGTTGACCCTGAAGGAGCCCTGTGTGTACAGTATATACAGTATAGGCGACCCACTATATATGTGTGTGTGTGTGTGTGTGTGTGTGTGTGTGTGTGTGTGTGTGTGTGTGTGTGTGTGTGTGTGTGTGTGTGTGTGTGTGTGTGTGCGTGCGTGCGTGCGGACGTGCGTGTGCGTGTGCGTGTGCAATTCTCTCACCTGCACAGAGTTGAGCCTGCAATATCCGTTGAGCGGGAAGCGGATGACGTGCGTGGGGTCCTGGTTCCAGCCGGCGTTGACCGAGTTGCACATGACGTCGCCCGTCTCGGGGAAGATCTCCTCGATGAGCACCTTCTCGCCGCTGAGGGCGATGCGCTCGCCCAGGTCGGGCGTGACGCGCACCACCAAGCAGTCGCACGGCTGCGCCCCCCGCCGCTGGTCCCGCTCCTGCTTCCAGCGCTCCAGCTCCTTGATCATGGGCGACAGCTGGTAGTAGCGCGCCTCCTCGTACAGCAGGTGGAAGTCCTGAAAAGGGATGGAGAGGAGGAGGAGGAGGAGGTGGAGGGAGAGGAGGAGAAGAGGTCAGGTAAGAGCAAAGGTCACACAGGATATTCCACATGCTAGAAAGTGCATCATTTTAACAGTAAACAAATTGTTATGGTTGAACAAATATCAAACAAACTTCAGCGCCCGCATCCTTTATCTCTTTTGATTGATTGCGTCTGGGCTTATACAGACCCCGGCATTGGAAGTAACAGTGACTGTCCATTCTGTTCTTTGTACCCTAACAATGACCATAACCTCTCTGCCATGTTACCCATTCCAGCATCAGCCATATCCTCCTGGGCCAGCTCATGTTACCGTAATTGTGTCTCAACGTATGTTTGTTTCCATGACAGATTGCATCATCTTAATCTGTGCCCTGTGTTGTTTTGCCATGTTTCGTTTCCAAGGCGGTTGTAATCAGGCCTCCATACATCCCTCAGACAGATCCTATGGGCGTCACAATAGGCTATACCAGTCTGAACCATAAGGAGCTAAAGATGGCAGATTCTATTACAGCCATTATCCAGCGTCACAATAGCCTGACCCAGGGCTCTAGAGCATAGAGCCGGAGCTGATCCAGGGTCTGGGGCCCCAGCGGTAGATTTCATCATAGATTATGTGTTAACCAAGAACAAGGGGAACAAAAAGGAGGGAATATGATGATGAACAGATGGAAAGTCAAAGAGAGGGAGAGAAAGAGATGGTCAGGGAGGGGGGAAAGAAAGGAGAAACAAGGAAGGGGAAATATGAAGATGGGGGGAAAGAGTGTGTTAAGAGAAAGAGAAAAAAGCTTAAGAGCAAGTAGAGGTTGAGAAAGAGAAAGACAAAGAAACAAAAACAAAGTGAGAGAGACAGAGAGAGAAAGAGAGAGAGAAAGAAAGAGACAGAGAGAGACACAAGAGAGAAAAAGAGAAACACACAGAGAGAAAATAGGAGCAAAGGCAAAGAGACAGTCATTGGCCTTAACATTTTGTCAATTTTAGAGAAGCAATGCCAGACTGTGGTCAAAGAGACGTCTGGGTATATATAACAAAACAGCAACTCCCAATGAAAAGGAAAGAAAAGATGTCATCTAGCTCCGGGCTTATATGGCCTTCTGGTTAAAACCTCATTACTCGTCCTCTACATCTGGTATTTGTGTATGTATATATCCCTCATTATTACACTCACTCTGGCCGTATACAGTTTAGGTTAGCACATGCACGCAGTATGCAGCAGACATTCATATACATTTCTGTTAGCATACTGCAGAGAATGAGACGGCATTTATACCTGCTTGATGTCCAATCAGATCAGACAGAGCAAGTGCGCACACAGAACTAGCAGAGAGAGCAGTGAGTAAGGCATTACTCACATCATCAATCTACGTGCATTTGTTAGACACTTGGTTCACTTACAGATCAGATATGAGTGTCAAGTCGAAATGGGGGGTTTATGAGTCTGAATTTCAAGTGTGAGCCTTGAAAGGTCTTCATCAGGCGAACCTTGCAGGTCACAGACCCAGCGGCAGCATTAGAAACATTATTTTGGGAGCTCATAAAAGTCAGTGGGACGACAACTCGACATCTTTTCTTTCCTCTCTCTCTCTCTCTTTCTCTCTCTCACTCTCTCTCTCTCTTTCTCTCCTTCTCTCTCACTGTAAGCTGCATTCCTGTGTTCCAGGCAGTCAGGAGCAGATTGCCTGCCCTTCCCCCCCTGGGCTGCTCGCACCCCGGGGCCATTTGCCCCCTCTCCCTCCTGCCTGTGATTTCCCACAAGACCAGATGGCACCATCGCTCAAAACTAGCATGAAAAATACCATGAAATGTAAGAGTGGGGAGAGAACTATGAGTAATACAATGAATGAGAATGGGGACGACGGGATGTGTGTGTCTCTGTGTGTGTGTGTGTGTGTGTGTGTGTCTCTCTCTCTCTCTCTCTCTCTCTCTCTGTGCATGTGTCTGTGGGTGTGTGGGTGTGTAAGTGTGTACTTAAGTGTGTTTGTTACTGTGTATATTTGTGTGTGAATTTGTTAGTATCTGTGTATCCGTGTGCGAGTGTGTGTATGTGTGCGTATGTGTGAGTGCACGCAAGGACACCAAGCTAGCGCTAATTGAATGCATTCTGTGTGTTCAGTGGTGCTTGGTGGGGATGCAAATGCATGCCCGTCTGTTGCCTATTCCGACGCACAATCATGGCACTGATTATTTCCTACGCCGAACGTGTTAATCAAAAACATGGGCCTCCACCTGTACTATCATCACAGCTTAATCACACACAGGAAATGTGCACAGGCTTTTCAGTGCACAAAAGGCGGCCATGTTATTTGTGGCAATCAATGACCCTGTTTCTGCCAAAGCCAGGTTTGGCCTGAGGGAAGGGTCTGGAGGTGGGGGGAGCTGGGCTAGCTAGCTTTGTCTGCCATGTCACTCCACAAGCATCACACATTCTAATTTCACCCAGATGGCTGAAACGACAGCAAAAAAAAAAAAAGAAACTAAAAAAGAAAAAGAGAGAAAGAAACGGCATAACAAATATTATCTATTTCGTAAAAATTCAACTGAGAGAGAACAGTTGAGAACAGTTTGAGAGTCTGAACCTGTCACTAGTGGCAAAGAAAGAGGGTGGATGACAAGCAGTGTGTGAAAGAGAGTGTGTGAGTGTGTGTGTGTGTGTGTGTGTGTGTGAGTGAGTGTGTGTAGGGGGGGGATACAGCTAACGAAGAGTGGGGCAGAGAAGGAGTTTCAGAAGGACTGCATCATCACTGGCTAAGGGTGCCATGGCCGCCGGGGCAGCGAAGCTATAAAGACTTTTCCTGCGCCTCTCCCTGAGCTCCGCTGGGCGTCAAACTCCAGGCAGGCCGCCGTTGCCGCTGCCGCCACCGGTGTGTTCATTAACTGCACCTCCACTGCCGCCTCTCAAGCAGCCCCGACCAGCCCCGAGCGCCCGCTCGCACCCCGAGAACGTGACCGCTGACTAAGCCTCGCTAACCGCAAAGAGAAAAAAAAAAAGTCCTGTGGAGGACCCTCACAAACCGGACGTTCGCTGGCCAGTGAGCCGAGCGAGTTTTAAAAAAAAGAAAAAAAAAAACGCCAAGCAGATGCTCTAATGTTTAACATTACTTGAACATGAAGTGAAAAACGCTATGGAACATTTACTCTTTCTTCTTTGTCTTCACCTTTTTTCCCCCATTCGTTTTTTTTTCTTTTGCCATCTCTCTGTCTCCTCTCTCTCTCTCTCTCTCTCTCTCTCGCTCTCTCTCTTTTCCTTCACACAGCTGCTGACAAAATTCATACAGAGATGTTGCGCTCCGGGGCGCTCTCGCTATCAAAGTGCGGCTCTCCATCCTTCACAGGTCTGCAGTCGCGGCGCGGATGGATATGTTTTTAACAGGGCTCTGTCTGCGAGGCACTTTAGTCATCCTGAGCACCGCCGCACACAAAACAACAGTGTAATCCTGACAGCCTGAGACTGGGAAGAGGAGGAAGAGAGAGGGAGACAGAGAGAGAGAGAGAGAGAGAGAGAGAGGGAGAGAGAGAGGGAAATGAAAAGGAGGTCTCATCCCAGCAGCTTTGTCTTGGTTGCTGCCAGCCTGCCAGGCTCCCTCAGACGATTCCTGCACAATCACGGTCTAGCGTCCAGACAGGGCCGGTTGAGCACCGAAATAATGATCTGACCTGATCGCCCACTGGCAAGGCAAAGCATCTCCGAGTGAGAGGGAACGATGGAGGCAGAAAGAGAGAGTGAGAGAGAGAGAGAATGAGAGGATGAGAGAGAGAGACCGAGACAATGAGAGAAAGAGGGAGACAGTGAGGGAGGAACACGTCTTGATCCATCCAACATGGCCAAAAAGGAGGGAGCCTCTTCTCTCAGAGGCAGTCAAAACAGTAAAAACAGGAGGTCACCAGCCGTTCACCAAATGCACTCACAGCTTAATGCCCTCCATTCATTCACCCATCCCTCTCCTCTCCTCTCCTCTCCGCTCCTCTCCTCTCCGCTCCTCTCCGCTCCTCTCCTCTCCGCTCTTTTCCTCTCCTCTCCTCTCCTCTACCCACTCAGCCAGACATGAGCGCCAACGGCTCGCCGAGGGGTCGGCCTCAAATACCACACAACCGCTCCACCATAACAATCTCAACCACTGCACCAATGATAGCCGCCCTGCATCTGAAAGCAATGCAACAACGGCTACATGAGCACACACACAAACACACACACACACACACACACACACACACACACACACACACACACACACACACAACCACCAACAACAGCAGATTCAAGAGGTGCAAAGCGAAAGGCAAATCAAATATTTGCATTCACAAAACCACACAAAAAGCAGATTGTGAAAATTCGCTTTTTAAAAAGAAATCCCCCCCTTCTTGCAAATGAAAGAAAACGCAAATGTAAAAGACAAAACAATAATTTGGTTTCTGAGTAAGTAAGTCGGTGAGTGAGTGAGTGAGTGAATGAGTAAGTGAGTGAGTGAGTGAGTGAGTGAGTGAGTGAGTGAGTGAGCGGGCGAGCGAGCGAATCAGGCCGTCTGATGTATGCGATGAGATTCAGGGAGGAGATTTATTCTATTCTTCCCTGACTTTCACATTGATTTAGTAAAACACACAGCTCCATGGCTGCCAGCACAGCACATCGCTGCCCGGGGCCGTCGCAGGCGTGATGCCGTACAGATAAGGACATGCTCCATTCCGTCAGGCACCATTTGCATGTTTTTCCCCCGTTCATGCAAATTGAAAGGTACGAGGATCAACCGAATGTGATTGGGGAGGAGGAGGGGAGGGGTAATGAGCTGAAACGCCACGCTGCCTTTCTCTAGTTCTCTTTCTCCCTCGCTTTCTTTTTTTCCCCCCTATTTCTTTCTCTTTTTTTTATATTTCTCTCCCCTTTTTTTTGATGAAATCCACCCCTTTTTTTCTTCTGTTGTTGTCCTTGTTGCTGTTTTCTTGGCAAACAAAGAGTGTGCGAAAGGGAAGAAATATGGGTGAAAAAAAAAACAAAAAAGCCAAAACGCAAAACCTCCTTCAGAAAAATGCCCCTGAGGCTGCTTGCCAAACCCCATTCCCGATTTGAATTCGAGCCTCGCGGCCTGTTCCCTGCCCGCTCTCCCCGCTGTGTCTCTCTGACTGCGTCTGTGTCTCCAAACACACAGCAGCCATAGAGGTGTCCCATCAGACATGATGCTAACACCTGATTCAACATACATTTTCTGCTCACCTCCAGAGTGGATATAACACACACAGACACAGACACAGACACAGACACAGACACAGACACAGACACAGACACAGACACAGACACACACACATTCAGATGCCCATAGCAAATACACATGGAGAACTTAACATCCTACAACAAATATGTACATGCAAACACTCACAAACACACATGCATACAGCATACACAGGACACGCTATGCTGGATTGTCACACAACACAGCACACACACAGCAAATACACACACAAACACACGCATAGATATAGAAACACAGATACCCAAAACGACCTAAACAGTATACACTCTTTCTCTCTCTCTCACACACTTTTTCACACACACACACACACACACACACACACACACACACACACACACACACACACATATGCATATAGACTGTACAAATATACAAAAACTGATGCACATGTCCATCCAGCAAACAGCACACACAGACTCTCCAATACACACACACACACACACCTTCAGACAGCAGCGCAAAGATTCTCTAACACACACACACACCCAGACAGACAGACAGCAGCACACACACACAGCTAGTGAGGGAGTGCAGGCAGCGGCACGCTGAGCACAGGTTAGTGTGTTAAGCCGAGCAGTGAGCACGCCCGCGTCCTCACACAGCCAGGGAGGCAGGGGGCAGGTGTGTGCAGCCACACTGAGCTAATCGGGACCAAAGGAGCTCCCGCGGCCCACTTACAACAGCAGTGTGTGTGTGTGTGTGTGTGTGTGTGTGTGTGTGTGTGTGTGTGTGCTTGTGTGTGTGTGTGCATACGCGCTATGAGTTGGGTTTTCAGAATGGATGATTTCTTTGTATTTATGTGTGTGTGTGTGTGTGTGTATGTGTGTGTGACTGTATGTGTATGTGAATGTGTGTGTGTGTGTGTGTGTGTGTGTGTGCATGCATGGATATGTGTGAAAGTGTAAGCATTTACGAAATAGAGACATGAGTGAGAAAGAGGTTATGCGTAAATGCAGTGTGTGCGTGTCCACACATGTGAGAAAGGAGTGTGAGTGTCTCTGTAGGTGTGGGTGAGTGTGCAGGAGTGCATGAAACAAAGTGTGTGGACAGACAGATACTGTAGATAGATAGATAGACAGCTAGATAGATAGATAGATAGATAGATACTTTATTAACCGGTATCTATCTGCCTGCACTCTTTGTTTCAGGTATGTAAATATAGGCCTATATGGGGGCTTTACTATTGTGTTTGTCGGACTTTATGTGTGGTTCATAAAGGCTCCATAAGGCGCTCTCTGTCTCTGCCTCAGGGAAACAGCGCTACAGAAATCCTGGTTCTTGCCAACCAGGGCGGTCCTCCACACCAGGCAAGTCATTACTACTCTGGGCTGGACTGTCAAACCTGACTGCACATAGGCTGGAGAGGAGGAGGTGGAGGTGGAGGTGGAGGAGGAGGAGGAGGAGGAGATGTTGAGGGACTGGTTCACCTGAACAGCCCACTCCAGAAAACTTCTGGGGAAGGGAGAGAGAGAGAGAGCACAGCTCCAGGCCCTGGCACACACAACACAAAACGGCTCTCTCTGAGCACTGGGCCTCGCCTCGCCTCGGCCCTTCTCAGCTTTAGGAGGGAATGTGAGTCAAGCGATGTTTGAAACTTCATGTCTCCTCCAAAATACAAGATTCCATTGGGTTTGGACAGCATTACAGATAAAAAAATGTGTATCATTTTATCTTATGGAGCTGAGATCCATCATAAATGTCATCGTCACCTCCTGTTCCCATTCCAAAGCCAAACGATCGTTTCCTTATCCAGCCTCATGTTGTCAACACTCAGTCAATGTTTATAGAGCTTCAGTGAGCTTGCCAAGTCATAATGATAATACTGAGTAACGGTGGTGTGAAGAAGCTACAACTGATTGCAAATCCTCAAATGAAGCTTTTTCTACAGTTCATAGCAGCTCTGTTGTATTTCCAGCTTCAATAGTATTTAAGCAGTAGTGTCAATTGCAGTATATTCCAAAGCATCCTGCTTTTATAGTGTCATTTATTTCCAGTGTAAATCAGCATGAGGTATCGGCTACCACAAAAGGGAATGTCTAACTTCAAAAACACACCAGAACAATGGCAAATTCACAACTAACTTTCTCATGTCACCTTCTACACTTAGGCATGCCTGCTATCCTCCCCTGCGACAGCGACACCTGCATGACTCACCGCGTCTCCCGTGGTTCAGTGACTAGGAGTGTTCATGTACCCGTGAACTTTCTCTTAAAAAGAAAAGAGTGAAAAAGGTGTGTGTGTGTGTGTGTGTGTGTGTGTGTATATGTGTGTGTGTGTGTGGAGGAGGGAGGGGGTTTGGGTTACCAAAAAAAAAAGGTGTCTGTCATTTCATCTCATTTACCTTGAAGTCATCAGGTAGGAGCAGCTTGCAGGTCCTGAGGAAGCTGAGAATGTACCGGAAGATCTCGCCATCCCGATCGATGAAGTAGTGCTGCTTCAAGCTGTCCAGCACGATAGGCTCCGTGCCATTAAACAGCCGGCTGATTCTGAAAATTAAAACCCAAACACACGTAATGGAATGAGAAGCCGGCTTCCCCTTTCCGTTGCGCAAAACAATTACCCTCCATTTATTTTTTTGAATATTATTAGTGCCCAAGCCCGACAAGCATTACTATTAGCATCCGGGGTTGAAACAGAAAAGCTCAGGGCACATTTCCGCTGCTTGGTAAACCTATTTGAAGTGTCCTTTCCTTTGGGGGAAAGATTAACCCAACCGGCACCGTGCAGGATTTGGGTTCTGCAAAAAAAAAACGGGCCGTCTCCCCACGTCCCTATTATGGAAAAAACTTTCGGCAGTCAAGTGTGCCTCTCGCAGACAGACACGGAGCAGAAAATTAGTTAGCTGCGTTTAAAAAGTATGCTATTTTCCAGACTTCATTTTTTTCAAGTCAAAGAATTTCAGTGTTCAGGATGCTATAAAATGGTTAAAATACCATAGCTATGGTCGATTAAAATTCAGTTGGGCCAGTCATGCATTGGGTTAACTGATTTCTCGAGAAGACAGGATAACAAAGCCCTTATTGGATCGTAATCGTATCACTGAGTAGAGTGTAATATAATAAATTGGCTCCAAATGTCACCTTTAAACCCTAGTGTACTGTATTACTGTGCTACTACTGCTAGTCTAACTACATTACACCTGGTATTACACTGTAATAAAGGTTGTGTGCAGTTTGACTGAGGGCTAATTCAACTGGATTGATTATTAAGAAACAACCAAGTTGATATTAGACAGAACTCGACAATCAATGCTTCGTTCGAGGTATCCAATTAAGAAGACCATATATCTTTACATGCAAATATCTAAACATATTCCCTTCCCTGGCATGTTTTGTCAGGGAGGAGAGCCTGGTACCCATTTGTTTACATTCGGCCAAACTAGACTGATCCGGCAGCCATGTTTTTGTCACAACCATTCACTGACCCAGCTGATTTAGCCAATTAGTTGCTCCGTTTCTTTCCTGATCTGTTCATTATCTTGTGGTTCACAATTTTTTTCGATATAATTATCTGGGTGATTGGCATGGAATACTGAGCAGGACTGCCCATTTCCTGGACCTGGATTTGAAGCTCATATCTCTGCCGTTCTCAGCCTGTGAGGGCCTTTCCCCATTAGAATGCAGGAGGATGGCGAGAGTTGCTATGAATTATTGACTGAACTCGGGCGTAATAGGACACCTGTTTTCCCCGCCGTCCGCACCTGACCCCTCCAAATTGCCGCGCGAGCGTAACGATGAGTGAGAGCCTGGCTGTGATGTTCGCTGCTGAGGCTCATCAAGGCCTCGGCTGGAAATTGCAGTAATCTGTAAGCTTTCATCGCCCTGCGACTCCGCCTCGCCTACAGATACAATGGAGTGCCCCCGCAGTTCTCCACTATTTCGGTGGGAGAAGAGAGAGAGAGACGGAGACATATTTTCTCCCCATACGTTTTAGTTCCACTCCACACAAAGCGTGTTCCATTCTAATAGGTTCCTGAGTCACCTACTCTAGGGGGCTGGACTGACCGATCCAACATAAAACTAGCCATATCAACACTAATCAAATCAGCTCTTATTAAGCCTACTGTATGTGCTACCCTTAGTAAATGTATATCCTCATTATACAACTGATAAAAGCCATTTGTTAATACTACTTCACATGTACAGTATGTATGTATGTATGTATGTGTGTGTGTGTGTGTGTGTGTGTGTGTGTGTGTGTGTGTGTGTGTGTGTGTGCGTGCATGTTAACAAATCACAAGAGCATGGTGTGTACCCTCACATCACCCTTCCTTCCACACTCCATGGGAAAACACGGGTTAGTATGTATGAGCAATCCGAGACACTAGTAAGACACTAATGCCTGCTTTGTCGTGACACATGTCTTATTTGTACTGTACGTCTGGAGGAGGGTTTTGCTTTCAGGGGCTGTCAGCGAGAGGAATCTATACTCGTAATCTTTACATATTTCAAGTATCTTCCTCTCTCCTCCGCGCGCTATCCCGACACGTCTCTCTCTTGCCACAGGAGGCCCCGGCTGTTAGCATCTTTTTGATGTAATCTCCCCTTTAATCATGGCAAGAGGCTTTAAGGTCAAACAAGTGCAGTCGACCCACAAAAGAAAAGGAAAAATCAGAAGGAAGTGAAATTCACAGAAGCAAGCCTCTTTTTTTTTTTTTTTTTTCCGGCTGGCGCTTGTCAAAGCCTGTTACAGGGAGCAATACTAGTGAGAGGGCGGGGAGATCTCCTACAGGAGTCTTAATGCACACAGCTGTGTTTTTGACTTTTATGTCTAAATCTCTGCGACGAATGAGGCGGAATTTCCATCGCAATCCCGCGCTTTGTACATGCACAGGTCCCCAATATCCGAAAACCTCATCAGGTGCGCAGGGAATCCCATTATGAAGAGGGGATGCTTAGTACTATCACTCTGTGTGCATACATTGCCTCTTTTTTTTTGCTAAGATGCTCTCCTCCTTTCCAACTCACCCTCTTATTCCTTCTTCCTCTCTCCTCTTTCCCTCTCCCCTCCTCTCCCTCCACTCTATCAATCTTTCTCTCTCTCTCTCTTTTTCTTTCCCTCCCTTCCTTCTCCCCTCTCTCTCTCCCCCTCTCTGTTTTTTTCTCTGGAAATCGATGCAAAATGCTTTATAAAAAACCAATACTCATCTCCCTGTTGTGCCCCGGGTGTTCCTTTCTCATATGGTCTTGCAATTCTTCCAGCTAGAATTTCACCATACCCCTCCAGGCTACCTCTGTTTTTCATCTCCACTTTTTTAAAAAGCAATTAAAATGCTGCCTGTTTTTCTTTTCTTTCTGTTCCCTCCCTCTCTCCTCCGTCTCCCTCTCTCTCTCTCTCTGTCTCCCTCATCCTCTCTCCCTCCTTCCCTCTCCCTCTCTCCTCTCCCTCCTCTCCCATCTCTTTCCCACCTCTCTCTCTCTCTTGTTTCCTCCCTCCATACACCTCCTCTCTCTCTTTGCTGCTCTCTCTCTCTCCCTCTCCCACTCTCCTTTCGGTAAATCACCGGCTCTAGCCCCTCAGCACCTGCAGTAAGAGGCCCCCCTCTCAACACGCTTTGTCTCTGTCATGTCAGACAGGTAGAGTAGAGGAGCACACCATGCAGTCTGCTGCCTCACAGAGAAAGGAAGACAGTTAAGGAGAGGGAGAGAGAGAAAGAGAGGGAGAGAGAGAGGGGGGAGAGGGAGAGAGAGAGGGGGGGAGGGAGGGTCGAAGAGAAACAGGGTGGGAGAGAAAGTCAAAGAGAGACAGCGAGAAAGAAAGATAAGACAAAAGGCAAAAGACAGCAATAGAGCTAGAATGATAAAGAGACAGATAACGAGGATGAGTGATAAAAAAGATAGAATAGAATAGTGAGAAACAGAGCGATAGAGAGATAGAGAGAGAGAGAGAGAGAGAGAGGGTGGGAGAGGAGCAGCGTGGGAGTCTTTTCTGAAGGACAGCCTGGGCTCTCAGATCTCCCGTCCCGGTGGTGCGGCGCGGAGGCAGCAGGGCGGTAGGTAGGCATCTCCCAGACACACACACACACACACACACACACACACACACACACACACACACACGTCAGCCTCTGCCCGCCTCAGCCCCTGCCCACAGCACCGCGCCGCTGAGTGCCGGCTGCTGCGCTGGCACCGGTGCAGGCCGGGTCAAGTGCCTCGGCGAGGGCCGCGGCCCCCACGCCTCGCTCCCTGATTGATTCCCGATGAAATCTGACAGGCCTGCCCGAGCGCACCTGACTTCCGCTGCCTTCACGGGCACCGCGCACCGGGACAGCACCCGGTACACAACGGTGGGCCTCTCGCTCTCACTGAGATCGCAGCACCGTGCGGAGTGGAGTGGAGGCCTCATACACTGATAGCACCTGACTGCGCTGACGGACTAGAGCTGACTAGACACAGACACTGATGGGCCACAGAATGGATAAAGAAAATGGGTGCTCATTTAAATGACGCGCAATGAGTGAGTGTACTAAGGATTTTGCCTCCCCGTATTAAATTAGCAAGTACATTTTTGCCAAGTTCATACATTATCTTTAGGTAGACTTTAAACTTTGCCTGCCATTTAAATTAGGGCCTTACTGTATGTTTGTTGGTAAGCCTGCAGCACTATGGCAGTGTTGGGAATGCTAAATGTTCTAACAAGGAATCTTCAGAAAGTTCTGTCCAGCTCTCTCAGCGATTCCTTACCGGTTTTAAGACCTAAAGATACTAGATCATCAGTTGTGAGTGTACAACATCTGTGCCTGAACACCTAACAAACCGTACCTGTCTCGTAGACACCACTCCTAAATATTACTGTGATAACATCACTGCCATCCTGCTGAGAACCAAATGGTGCTCGACAGACAGACGGACGGACAGACCCGACATCTCATAAATCAACTTTTGGACGTTTTTGGAGCAGATCCGAAACTTTTTCCCTGATAAAAGACGCCAGTGAGTGATTGTCTAAATGGCACATGTCATCCGAGCCGGCTCCAGATTGTCACGGCTTCATTAGGCAGTCGTGTCACGCGTCGATCTGCGCCACGTTAGGCGTCTCGCAGACACAGGCGGGCACACACAGGCGGGCGCCGCCGTTGAGGAAGCGTCTGCGAGGAGAGCGCATCAATGTTTCATGACCCTTGTCCTTTAATCCGCAGAGAGTGGCGAGGAAGACGAATGCCCCAACATTAGTTACTAGACTAAGTTTCTCTTCCCCCATTGCATTATTCAGCAGGCAATCTATTAAAAGAAATCATCGACTTAAAATTCTCTAACTTCCCTTCTTGCTCGTCACATCTGTGACATTCCGCATTGGGTGAAAGCTGTGGGGGTGTGTGTGTGTGTGTGTCTGTGTGTGTGCGTGTGTGTGTGTGTGTGTGTGTGTGAGTGAGTGTGTGAGAGAGAGAGTATGTGTGGGTGTGTGTGTGTGGGTGCGTGTGGATGTGCACAAGTGTGTGTGTGTGTGTGTGTGTGTGTGTGTGTGTGTGTGTGTGTGTGTGTGTGTGTGTGTGTGTATGTATGTATGCGTGTGTCAATGCATGTGTAAGCGTGTGTCTTTACTCTCTTTTGTAGCTTGTGTTTCTCTTGTGTGTGTATAGTGCGGCTATCGCTCCATAATTGTTTAGCTTTCTGTCAGCCATTATCCTAATTCACACAAATGGCTCCTCCTTCACTGGCTCCACTGGAAAGAGCTGCCCTCAGGGCTCACTCTGAGCAGAGCAGAGAGAAGTCGAGCTTCCACACTGCTACCCTGTCACTGCTGGAGGAGGAAGTATTTCTGGGCTGGCCTGTGCCTGCATTGTGTGTGTGTGTGTGTGTGTGTGTGTGTGTGTGTGTGTCTGATTGTGTGCATCCATGAGTTGAGTTAAAGTATAAACAGACTGAGATGACTTGCACTGAATGGCAAGTTAGTGGAACTAACTTAAGGTTAAACATCCCATCTGCAACACATACACTTCTGACACTTACACACCTATTCTCCTTAACCCTGAAAAAAATCTGTCCATTTACATGGCTGTATATCACTGAGATAACTTCAGTAGAATGGCAACATGCATTATGTACTGTCAGCCATAGATAGCTTGGCCCCTCAGGTTGTTACGCATATTGGGGAATTGAGGGCAGATTTAACCTCTGTGCCTCTACCAACAGCAGGCAGAGAATACAGATTTCTTGTCCTGTCTTGCAACAAATCCCACATAACTCCTCAAACTTTTGAAGAGTGTCATGGTGACAGTAGTTAATACTGTAAACAAAAGTAAATACAGTAAACAATTCAACAAAGGTACCCCTCTGACTTCTCTAATTCTTGTCAGAACAGGTGAGGATGTTTTTATCTTCAGTAGGCTACAAACTTTAGTTGGGAACATTAAATGTACCACACATTGGTTCGAAACTACAGAACTTCAAAACATCTTAGAACTCAATGTAAATGCATTTTTTCTTGGTTACATCTTTTGAAGTAGACTATAGCACACAAACAATATTTAAAAAATCTCTTCTTATCTATATCCATGTCGCAGCTGTACATTACATAGAGAGTGAGATAAAATAATATGAACTACTATAGCAAGACGTCATACAGCAAGGGAGATGCCTTAATCTTTAAAAGGTTACAATTGTATTTGAGGATGTGACACAGGCTGATAATGAGACACTCTCTCAGCTAGTGACGGTACAAAGTATAGCCAACATAACATTTCAAATGTGACATCACTGAAAACAACATCCAGTAAGCATATTTAAAAGTCCGCCAAAACCGAAGAAGTTGAGGTGTTTTCTATAGATTAAGTTGTCACTGCTAGCATGAGTTTTCTAAAATAAAGGCAAATGTTTATCAAAGTAATGGTCTACTGACTTTAAGGACCAGGCCATATGTCTTAAAATGTAAATGGCTAAAGTTGTGGTATTTATCCAAAAATAACGAATTAATTATTTCCACTAGCCTAGTGTAGTGATCGTATAAACCATACACAACTATATTCCGAGACGAAATATCACATAACGTTCAGTCAAACAAGTCCGTGCACTCTTCTAAAGCAAGAGACGCTGGTCCACATAGCATGCATAATAAGGAGAATGAATCCTTACCTGGAGTCTGGGTATTTGGTGAGAGTGGCCAGACTACTGGTGTACATGTGTCCGCCAACGTCAATGTGCACCGGTGCATTCGACTTCGTGAGTTGCGCCGGGAGTGGGATCCCTTGCGAAGCCAGAGGAGATACCGGGGACCGGGTCAAAGACAGACGTGACATGCTTCTTCCTTCCTGAAAGCAAGTAAATGCGAAAGCCATGGTTATAAGTGTGATGCGACTCCAGAGAATGTTACTATCTCCCACCTTAAGTGTGACTGCAGTCCTGACTCAAATCAGATCGCTTCCACATCTGCCCGTTCGCATATTTAGCTTACAAATTATTGCCACAGCTCTAATTAAGTATGTTTGCATCTCTTCATTCATATCACCTGAGGGGAGGATAGGAGGATGCTTATTAGCGATACAGAGAGAGGAATGCTAGGTGTCAGCCTCTAGGGGGACAAAAACAAACTGCAGTAGTCTAATTAAAGGTCGTGTTATGTGTTAGACATGATATTCCCAGACACGTGAACAACCGATCTGAGAATTCTGAGTTCGGGGCATTTTGTGACCTAGAGGCCCCCATAAGACGCACGCGCTCGTTTTGTTCCAAATTTAACAAATACATCCGAAACAACTTCTTAAAACGCATCCATATCCATATTTCCACAATGCGTTATGTTGGTTAACACAGGTGTTCTGACTTCATTAGTAAAATACATCAGTTCATGATAGTTTGACGCAAATTTAATTTGGGCAGGTTTGCGTAAAAGCATTGAGGTCATATCAGAAGGTGAACTGGGTAATTTGTACCCGACACAGATCTCCAATCATAAATGGTATTTGGTCACTTTTCATATGCGTTTGCTGTTACAGGCTACTTCACTGTTGAAAGCAATGTTTTAATGGTCTAATTTCAAAGTTTGGCACCAACTATGCCAGTAATGTCCTACTCATTAGACGAACAGCAAAAGAGCCAGGGCCTCACTGGCCACCTCGCTATTGCGCACATAAATGGCACATTATGTGCATTTTCAGTGACCCTCCTTGGAACCACATTACGCATGTTCCTGACAGAACACTACTTTCATTCGTTTGATGGTTCCATAGAGTTAAATCAGTTAAGCCTAACCGGAATCATTTAAATACAGGCTGTAAAGTTTAAGTTAGGATATATGATGTTTATTATACTGAAAGACCATCTCGCACCCAGCGGCGTTTAAAAGAGACTGTGATTTCAGAAAGAAAAAAAACTGGGTTTATTTGCATAGTCGCCGAGAAAGGGATTTGCTAAGAGTTGAAAAGGATTTCATCGACTAGTTTCTCCATGCACTTGCTCATTTGCGAAGCTGTTATTTTAACCATAAAAGGTAAACAGAAGGCGGTTGTTAGGGCTCCATTCAACTCTTTCGCTTAGGGCGAAAAGCCCTGGGCAAAGACTGCTGAAAGACTACAGAATTTTCCAGGGTGTTGCCTCTGCGCACGAAGCCTTCAGGAATAATGTTCATTTAATACACACGCTGGGTGAGACATTTCAGATCCCAGTGAAAGAACGACTTCAAAAGACTTGAGAAGTTTTAGGCGTATGAAGCTCTCCCACCTCTTCATATAGCCACGGGCAATAGTAACCAATAGCCCTCTGATATGAATGTTAGCAGGAATGCACAAGACACACTCTGACACACACACACACACACACACACACACACACACACACACACACACACACACACACACACACACACAGAGAGAGAGAGAGAGAGAGAGAGAGAGAGAGAGAGAGAAAGAGAAAGAGAAAGAGAAAGAGAGAGATAGGCCTCCTGCAAAGATGCATACACAAAAATAAAATACAAATACCACACTAGTACAGTGCAGTTCAAGTTGTTTCAATAGTTAACACAGAAACTCCGAAATCCACCGTGGCTACCATGTCGAGTCACCATAACCCGAGAGGAGTGAATGACATATGTCATTAATGACACGCACTGACAAGGAGAGCAACAATGAAATCAGGACAGATACTCTGCTCCAACATCTCTTCATTTTCAAAGTGAGAAAGCACCACGCTGGATGATCTCGCTCTGGAGTCGTCCACAGAAAAAAAACACAAACACTAGAAGTGAAGGACCATTGGCTCGTTCTAATGAGATCAGCTCTGACATCTGCTCCCTTGCTGTCTGTATTGTGGGTCTCCCACTGACCGGATTTTTGACGTATGTAACATCACATCGCAAATTGTATCCGGTGAGCGCCAGACAGCATCACACAAGTTTCACAGATAGACTGGGCTACCCTGTAAGCATGTTAACACCGTTTCAATAAAATAACATCTCAAGCAATCATCTCACTTCTCAGGGCGAAGTGTAGCTTACTGTAGGCTATCAACTAGCGGACATTCCGATAGTAACATTTGTATTTCGAAAACGGCAATTGTACTCTGACAAGGATGCCATGCGACACATTCATCCCAATCTATCTTTACCAATACTTAGCACATCGCCAAAAATCACCACAATGCAAAACAGAACAAATATGTAATTTCCTCACTTTTGCCCTCTTCAGCATACTTTGTGCTGGTGCCCACGGGTAGCCTAAATTCTGATAATTACACAATATGGCGTCTTACTCAGACGCCGACATAAAATAGGCTACTGTAAGCAAGATACTCTATTATACGATTTTGAAGCGGTGTATTTTACAGACAAATATAGCCATGATGTATCGCAGCAAGAGTAAGGTCTGTCGACTGTACCCTCGGTTTATCTACACACAATTCAATAGACTTTACGCACATCATCATCCTTGCGGGCGAACGTAGTAATCATCTACCATGCCTCATGTGAAAATATTTTCTGATCAATTAAATATTCCACAACTAATCTAGATATTCATGCCAAAAATCTTTAGGTGGAGATGAAATTAAGCGTACCGTTTCAAACATTGTAGGAGTCCGAAGAAATCCCAGCCAGATTCAATCGGTGCCAGTTGAAGGTTGCGTTCTCCCTTTCAAATGCCCCAAGTTTCCTTAAACTAGTGCGATCCAATACACAAGCATTCCTTGAGACGAGCCTATCTATTCTCTTCCTGCGAAGACCAGAAAATGTCCTCAAACTGTATTAAAACATGTGAATCTGGCAGTGATACATTGATTAAAAAGGGTCGCTGTGGCTTTAAAGATCTATAGCTTGTGTTGGCTTGACTTGTTCAGACCAAGCACTTTCCACAAAAGCGGCACAGGAAGCAAGCAGCATTCTTACCTTGTACATAGAAGAGATCTCTCCTTCCCCCTTTTCTGTTCTTATTTCTAAATACTATATTTCGTCTGGTCGGATCCTGCTGCGTATTTTAGCTTCTTGACCGTCTTTTTGCTAAAATGAATCTGCCGGGTCTGTTATGAGAAGAAGAAAGCCAATAATCCGTCTCTAAATAAGAGAGCCGAGCTAAAAAAGAATTCTTGCTCCGGGCTGCCCAAACGCCTCTGGGGCAAGGATTAGGCTACAATTAGCTCAGCCCTGCTCTGCGCCCAGGCTAATTTTTAAGATGAAAACGTGATATTCTCTCACTGTTCCCAAAACGGTGACAACGATAACACCAAGTCATTAGTGTTATGTTTTTCGTATTTTCCGCCAAAGTAAAAATAGATCAGCGCTCGTAACGGTTTAAAGTTCGGGTTTGCAGGGGATAACGGTTTGACGCTGTTCAGTATCAGGCAAGTGTCACGTCGCTCAATAGACTTAGAGCTGAAAAAAAATCAGATTTTAATCATTGTCATTTCGTCTGATGTAATATTTCCCCAGGCA
The DNA here is from genome assembly GCF_963854185.1 of Sardina pilchardus. Lineage (NCBI taxonomy): Eukaryota > Metazoa > Chordata > Actinopteri > Clupeiformes > Clupeidae > Sardina > Sardina pilchardus. The sequence continues at coordinate 19,759,005 of NC_085004.1, read as the reverse complement.
TTTTCAGCAAGGCATACATTTTCATTCTCTAAATAAGTAAAACAGGGCATGCTTCCTCTCCCTCTCTATCTCATTCTCTCTTCCCTGCTCTCTACTTCTAAAGCGATTATCCAGGCGCAGTATAACTTGTTGATAAAGTGTATATAAAACAAAAAGATGTTGCATATACAGATATTCTTCAATAGTTTTCACGCAGAGATTTTTCCTGTCCTCCCTCTCCCTCGCTAATGTCCCGAATTGTAACGCCAAATTTCCTGTAGGCCATTAAAACCAAATGACGTCTATCGACATGCATTCTGCTATTGCAAAAAGCGCCCTCACAACCCGCCTCGAGCCAAACGCGCCATTTCAATTATAGCACACGGCTAGATGGAGATGTCTGCCGTGAAGATTTCCCATGCAAACAGGGAAGCTGCTCCTAGTTCAGCGATTGCATCTTTTTACCTCAAAGACACATTTAATTAAAACGAAATGCAGGGTCGTAGTAAAATGTCATTTACTTTGCATTAAACACAACAATGTCTGAAATATAAAAATATATTTGCCATCTTCCTAAAAGAGATGCTTTGTCGTTTGCTGTCTCCTGCCCCTCTCACTCAGGTGCATGGATGGGACGGTGATTATTTATTTATTTGCTTGTTTGTTTATTTGCGTGTAAATAACTGTGAATAATTGATGTTACATTGAGCCCCGTAATTACTGTATTCTCAAATGCAGGCAGCTGTTCCTTGGGTTTTGTTTCTTGATGTTTGGCGCCTACCAGTGTGTGAACAGATGAATGGTCAATCTGACATTCTCATATGCAGCCGGCAGATGTTCGTTCCCCTCTTTGTTAGGACAGCGAGCATGATTTAATATACTTAAATACATCCCAGTTGGTTGTCAGACAAAGTAGAACAAATACTTAAAAAATGATTGCACCTGGAACCCAGCGCAAGTACTCGGAATGTTTTTTTTCTCCGCAAGTGACAAGTGGAAAGGCACAGAGAATGTCCCTGCGTGGTCCTCGGAGAGGGAGCCTTTGGAAAGCACCCTGGCTCAGAGGGCAGATAACTCGCCCTTGGGCTTAGATTTGTTGTCTTCGGCAGTACAAACTGGAGGGGAAGGCTGGATATTTTTTTCTCATTAAAGTAACAAGCCCCGAGTTAGTTCAATTACATGAACTATGCAGAAGATGTTGTAAATTTAAAGATTTAAATAGCTTACAAAGTTGCCCCGGGCCCCATCAGTTAATTTCCTTAATTTATGGATTTAAGCGGAGTGTCTGAAGTGAAAAGGAGACAGAGAACTAGGTCAGCACCGGAGCTGAATGCCACAAAAACGTCATGACGGGTCGGCCTGTCAGATTTGGTGGCAAGGTGTTTTCGAGAGGTAGTAGTTCACTCTCTACACATGCTTCAACGACATGACGTTTGTTTTGTGATCAAATGTATCTGTTCGCCTGACTCTATTGTGGCAGAGACACACACAGTGATCAGGCTGCAACATTTTATTTGATGTTAACAATCAATAAGACCACTGTAGGCTACATACTCCGTATTTTACCAGTCAGTGAATACTGTTATTATCATTGCAGGCTGTGATGTTTTGACATGTGGGATCTTAGCCTATTTATTTTGTCCTGGGTCTCAGTCAGTGTTACACGCCATGCTGTCCTTGACAAATTGATTTCATGCACTTAAGTGAGAAATCTGCATAATAGACCCTAGCCCTCTTATTACAGAAGGATATCATAATATCATCTGGCGTATATCTATTCTACACGAACAGCTACTACAGTATGGGCAACAGTAGAACAGCAGTAGCCTGTGCAGAGTTCATTATCTGAATATGCCCTGTATTAAGGGTAGCCTTTTTCAATTAAAGGCATTCTGCAACTGCTCCACGTCACCTTCGACCGAGGTTTTAGAGAACACCTCCTAAAAATACAACAGCAGAAGAGAAAATCTGTCAGGATTTGCAAGGCCTTTTGAGAGTGTTGTATGTTAATGAAGAGTATGCATTAATGCATGACCCTATAAGAATAATAACTTTGCCTAGGGCCTTGAAGGCAGGTGTCATTAATAGTTATGCTGAGACCGTCGTGTCAAAGTCTGCCGCATGGCACTAATCTCTTTCTAGGGTTATATATTTTTTTCAATGCTGCTATTTCTTACTAAGTAATAAATTGTGCTAAATGTCTATATTTACTGCAGTAAATAATGTTGTATTTTAGGTTAAGTGTGTGAATGACGATTCTATTAAAACACTGGTCTGCATGTTTTCAAAGGTAATATAAAACATTCTGTCTTCTTAGAATGGCAGAGGCAATCCAATTTGTCAGTCCTTACTCAGTGCTTCCTGAGGATGTATTTGAATGAATACGATTTAGTTGCACATGGGCATCTAGTGCATTTGAAATGTTAGTAAATGTGTGCCCCAGTATACCTCATTCCAGGTGATGGACAATGCTGTTTATATATGGCGGCCTTTGCCAACTCTCCGAAGCATGTAACTGGACCATGGTGTTTATTCTGCGTGCACAGCCGATTTACCAGTGACATGTTTGCCCCATGGTAATCTCACCATATCCTGTTACAGCTCCACACAACCACTTGCATGTGTTGAGCCATACTGTATGTATACCCACAAAGCAAGAAGAGTTACAGCAGGCCTACACCCTATAGGAGGAGTTCCTCTATAACACTCTTTTTTTTCATTTTTTCTTTCTTTTTTAATTCAGCAATGACTGCTGATTATGTTTTAGCTCTACACAGTTGTCTCCAGCTCAGTCTCTGAAGCAATATGGGACAAGCGAAAGAGAGCATGTTAATGGAAAAACTGTCCTGTATGACTTGAAACTAACAATCAGGTTGTAATGTCCATGCTGCCACCGAAAATAGAAGTACATCTGCTTATCACCCTTTCTCTGTGGCGATGCTGCGGTTCCACAGACAGAGAAGATGCCTTCCTTTTGTCATTTTCTTTTTGTCATTTTGTCAGCGGTTAACCTCCAGGGCCCCCAGACAGGAGTGTTGCTTTGATCTTCCTCTTGAGCCACACTTAGATTATCTGCTGGCTTTTATACATTCGTTTCACCCAAGCAAAACAGTCCCACTTTTATGGCCTCCTCCAACAGAACGCAGACTTCCCAGCAGCCGACCAGCTCTGGGATGGGTCAGGTCTGCATCAGATGAGTCAGGAACTGTTCCATGTTTAGTTTATATCTCTGATCCGATCTGGTTTTGTCTGTCTGTCTGTCTGTATATGGTATTTTCATCTGCCTAAAGTGACTTTGACAGAATATTTTCAGGCAGAATATTAACTCATCTCATTTAGCTGTCAACCTTTTTTATATGAGTGTACCTGTCTATCCTTAGTTCAAGTTTGATCAGCCTTTCCAGGATGTCCAAATAATTTTGCCACATCAAGTATGCACAGAGCACCTGCTATGATTTCTTTGCAATACTGTCTATATTCTACAAGTGGGGAGCCAAGCTGGCATTTATCAAGGATGCACAAGAGGGACTGTTTTTCCTTTTCCTCTCTTTAAATGAAACTGGGCAGTTGAGTGAATCGATACACATGTGTGGTAAAAGCATTCTCCTCTACAAGCGTCAACTAATTTCAGATTTATTTCCTGTGCTCTTCAGCACCATCTGGTGGATGATGTGTGCCAAGTTGAAACTGGAAATATGAGATGTGCAATAAGCAAAGATGCAGACTCTTTCAGTGTATACTACTGCTACTGGTAGTAATGACACCCTCAGGCTTCCCTTTCCCAGTTAACTTATAGATACAGTCTGTGATGTTGTTTTGCGAAAAGCTGTTAATGTTTGAGCTCAACAATTAAATGACGCCCCTCTGTTTTGTGCAGTGTGTAGATTACCTGGGATAGTTAATGGCTCACCTCCCATTTACAGAACCAGCATGCAAACTGTTTCAAAACACCCGAGTATTTGTTCTAACACAAACATAGGAACAACTAGAGAACCATGAGAAGAAATTTGTTGAGTTAGAATAAGCTTAAACTGTATTTAAGGATGTCTCGCCTTTAATGGTTCTACTAGGAATCATCTAGAATGGTTACTTTAAGAATGCTTTCAGATGGCAGATTCATAGTTTAAAAATATATTTATTTTGGATTGAGAGAGTTCTTTGAATAATGGTTTTGGGAGAAACTGCCAACAGGGTCCTGATTACAGCTTGGATAAAGCTTGGTGTGAAGAATCCAGTTGCACTACAGGTTGAAAAACAAACAAAATGTAACACCTTTGTATGGGTGTTGTTACATTTCTACATATATAAAATAACAAGACAAGTTTTGGCACAGAGGATTTCACATTGGATTAGCATTTAAATGTGTTAGAAGTAGTATTGAAGTACGTATATTGTATTCCATGATAGGTATCAAAGGTATTCTGCAGCTGTTGATTGGATATAATTGATTTGATTTGATAACTGTTCATTTGATATAATTTATATGTTGATTTTGATATCATCTTTTCAGATGCTTTCCATAACAATTCACAAGTTAAGCCCTGTACACATTTCTGTAAATCAGCAGATAACTTAATATGAATTGCTGAATGATGAGAGAGAATCTAACTGACTGGAGTTTTGCCCATTGTGATCACTTTAGCTTATTTGATACTTCACAGGAACTTGCGAACATATTACCGTTTCAGTTTAATCAGGAAAACTACTCAAATTACCTTCAAAAATGCTGATGCACAGTGAACAGGCCTCCTGAATTTCTTCTAAGGACCCGTTTGATTACATCTTGTAGGCCTACAAACATTCAGATCAATATTAACATTCACTCAATGGCATCAGGTGACCATGAATCACTTATTAAGACAGTAACCAATCAATGTCAAATGGATTGGGAAGACCGGGAAATTGAGAGTTATTGGGAACATATCCAGCAAAAGTTACTTTGAGTGATACGCAAGCGCAGTGTCATGTTGCTCAACTCAAGCGCCCCACTTCCCTGTTCATTTGCCATTCTGTCTGATGTGGTTGTGTGTCTCTAATGCTGCCGTGATGGATAGGCCTATGTTCATTATTTCAGAAACAGCATGCGGGCGCCTGTTTATTATTAGAATATACGGGGATGTGCTGCATAGAGATACGTACCTCTTTAACGAGTACAGCGATTCCCTCAAGTGTTCAATGTTCACGATGAAGTTTGACAAAACTGCACATGAAGGCACCGAGTTACCTGTTTCGCAGTGCCTTTGCCTCCCGCCTTTTTGACTCAACCTAGTTCCTGAGATGCAACGACTCGGCGACAAACTCTCTCAAGTCCCATTTGTTTGTTTTTTTGAGCGCGCTTCAAAACGCCCCTCTTAAATTACAGTTTTGACTGGCGGTGTCTCTTAAAACAATGTTTTAACACCAATCGACCCTCTTTGCCACCTACCCCCGAATCTCACAGGGCCTTGAGTTGGTGCATCAGGTGGGTCCTCAAGCACCCAGCTCCAGCTTCCCTCTAAGCTCTCTTCTCACTTGCCTCGTTATTGTGTGCGATAGAGGTAATATTGCAGATCTGGAATTCATTACTAGATATTTCCTCTTTGAGTTAAAATAGGCTAGGCCTAAACTGTGTGCTGCTATTTTTACATTATGTCAAATTACGTTTTTGGTGTTTGCGCATCCGCAGGGCGCTTGTGCCTTATATCTGCTGTTCCACTTGTTAAGCTCAGGCATGATGTTCATAAATGCTCTCTTCAACCAGCCAGGCGAACACACGGGAGTAGCCTAATTTATTTCACGACGAGAATTTGAGTCAACGTGGGTCGATGAAAGCAGCAAGTAAAATGGGTTGTTACTCTCTAGTAAAGAGCCTTTACTAGACATCAGGCCGACTAATGCCTAATGACTCATCAGAGGTCCTCTACATAGTTTGTGAGCAGGTAAATTCCTGTTCAAAGATTGACACCTGGTGGAGTCAGATGGCAGTGCAGCTCTTGCAGTCCATGTTACCTGTGCTAACCTACAGTAGCCTATGTAAAATGTTAAAGGTGTTATATTGGACTTTCTTTTTCTTCCATTGTTTTTTTTTTTTACATTTAAGCTTCAACACTTTCAATACAACGTCCAGTTCATTGAAAACAGAATCATATTTGAATAGTATAACAGAATAATAATGTAATGTCCCACCAAGGTTCACTTGGTACATTTTCCAAGTACAAAAAAAATAGGCCATTGGTATATTTGTACGGCTGAGTTTTGTGGGTTTTGTCAGAATATGATATCATGCCACTTTTGTTATTCATCTTTGGGCACAGCATACTGTGAGATTGCCTGGAGTGTAAATGTGATTTGTGCACTCATTAACTGTGTGGCTGTAGGACTGTAAAGACATATGTATACTTTCAAAAAAATATCTATTGGATGCATTTCTGTTCTTTTTGTTAATATATATGTTTAGAAATATATATATTTTTATTTTATATACTACTTTTTTCTTTTTCTCTTCTCATATCTTAAATCCACATGAGAAGGTTTGCTTTGTTATTCCTGAGATGATTCTGACATTTTGACATTGTGTACATGGCGTGTGTGTGTGTGTGTGTGTGTGTGTGTGTGTGTGTGTGTGTGTGTGTGTGTGTGTGTGTGTGATTTGTCCGTGTCCCCATTAGGTCCTCTGATGGAGTGTGACTGACACCAGAGTTCTTGTGTTTTCATCGGGTGTGGTGCAGAAGGCCTGAAGATTGAGCAGGGGGTTTGATGTGTCTTCTGAAGGCCAGCTGCTTTGTCAACACAGAGGACTGAAGGCCCCCCCTGACACTGCGGGAGTGAAAGCCCCCGGGGCACCGGAGGAGGGGCGGCTGTTGGCAGGTGGGGGTGGGGTGGGGTAGACGGTAGGGGCGGCGAGAGAGATGGGCACAGAAAAGAAGGGGATGGAGGGGTAGGAGTAGGGGGTAGGGGGTGGGGGGGTTAGCATGCGTCTTCTGCCCAGGGCAAGAGGAGAGTGCTCTTTCTCTCTTTTTTTCTCCGTCTCTCTCTCTCCATTGCTCTGCCTCTCTCTCTCTCTCTCTCTCTCTACTCTTTTTGCGGCAGTCTAGGGCTGCTGAGCTGATAGTGGCTGGAGCTTCTAGCTGATGACATTTTCTGGTCACAACATGCAATATCAGTCAGTTTGCTCCCTTAAACCATATTTAAAGGCAAGGGAGTCTTTGAGGTGCACTGGATGGGAAGGTGTCAGCTTGTTATCTCTTTGCTCTTCAAGTGGAGTGGTGTCTGTCTGGCATTATCTGCGGGCTATTTTTGGGTGGGAGGTTGATCATGGTTCAAAGATTTTACATGACCCATTTACTAGGTCAATTAAAGACCGTCACATCTTGGAATGTCATTGCATTGTTTAAGCCTCACACAAATCGCAGTGTGCTTCATTTTAAACAGCATCTCCTCATCAGTTGAATGCGCCATTGCATTGTGATTGATGGGACCCTCACATGTTAATGAAGAGCTGAGATTATGGCACTTCAAACCTTTTCTGGGTGAATTTTCTCTGACCTGGTTTGTCAAGTAACCAGGGGAGCTTGTTAGCACTTTGTTAAAGAACACTTCTCCATATCATCATTACCATAAAGGGAGCAGCAGGGACAACCTTAGCCCACACACACACACTGTGTGTGTGTGTGTGTGTGTGTGTGTGTGTGTGTGTGTGTGTGTGTGTGTGTGTGTGTGTGTGTGTGTGTGTGCGCACAGGCCGAATATGCAGTACATTATTGTGATCCTGAGCTGCCCTGCTGCACTGAATCATGCAGAAGATCTGTGTGCGGCAATACTGAGGGGGTGCAGGGCCTGGCCTGAGGCATCTTCTCTCTCTCTCTCTCTCTCTCTCTCTCTCTCCCTCTCTCTCTCTCTCCTTCACTCTCTCTCTCTCTCCCTCGCTCTCCTTGATTTCTTTCTTTCTTCTGTTCTGTCATTCTTTTCCTCTTGCTCATGTCTTCTCTCTTATAGTTTTTTTTTCATTAGGTCTGTCTCTCTCTCTCTCTTCCTCTCTCTTTCTTTCTTTCTCTCCCTCTCTCTCCTTCTCTTTCTGTTGGCTTGTCAGGTCAAAGGAGTAGTGTATATGTGGAGGCGGTGGGGGGGTGGGGGGTTGCCTGCCTTCTCTCCGTGCCTGCAGGCACTGAGTTTTCTTTCACTAACACTTTGTGTATAAGTGGCCATTAGTTCCGCTGGGTTTCTATTGTGCGCTGCCATACGCTGCGCTTGCTTCTGCATCCCTGACGACACAACTCATGCGTGGAGCCGGATGTGGCCTTGTGGTGCACGTCCGCGGTGACCTCCTCCAGTTAGGCTCTGTTGCCAAGCGATAGCTTGGGCCGTCTTTACAGTGACCCTCTCCACCACTGTCCCCCTACAGACCCCTGGATGGTATGTGGGGAACATGTTTTCACTCAGTTGCCTGATACAGAGAGAAAGAGGGAGAGAGAGAGAGAGAGAGAGAGAGAGAGTCATGAGACCCATGAGTTTTTGGTCCTCCATCTTGGACGGGTAAAGAAGCCAGTAAGCATTTATCAGAGGCATGTTGGTAGAGAGAGAGAGAGAGAGAGAGACTGTCCAATATCTGTTAGCTGCTGTATTAGCTTGTTTTGAGGAACGATCTACAGAGAAGAAGTGTGATCATATTCCACCATAAGAGTATTCGTGCTTGTTGGTGTTGCAGCAATCAAGCAATGCTCTTATCAAGGTCTTGACAATAATAATTCAAAAGAAACTTTATTTCATTCCTAAGTTACACCAAAGGTCTACATTCTGTTGCCTACACTGACAATTTATGAGCCTCGCATTATGCTTTGAAAGTTCAATGCTCAAATTGTTTGATGCTAGTGCAACACTGACGCTGCCAAACCATAGCAAACAATAGGAAATCTGCTGCTTGCCGCTGGGCAATGTGATTCCCATCTAAAGTTTGGCATTGTGTGTTGACTTGTGTCCTCTTTGTACCTCCCATCATCTATCACCTGGATGTTCACAGCTGATGCGAATACTGGATTGCTCCCCATTCGCCCCATGATGAAAGTTTGAATACCTTCATTCTACACCTGTGTCCAATGGGCTCTGCACGAAAGACTCTAATATGCTCATTTCTTTTCCGTCGGAGCCAGGTGTGTTTGAACCTGCCGCTATTGCTAATGTAACTAGTGTCTACTCGGACCCGGTTGGGTGTTGCGCCTAGTGCTCTAACCCTATAGGTTCAAGGCAGGTTCAAACACACCTGGCTCCGCCGGAAAAGAAATGAGCGTATTCGAGCCTTTCGTGCATAGAGCAGATTACAAACAGAAACAGGAAAATCCACAGATTTGTAATGAAAGCGACGACTCCGAGTCCCTCCCTTGCCTCATGTCCTCTGCCCTGCCACCGAGGGAGAGGGAGCCACCGGGAGCCGCTGATGATGAGGAGCCCCTGGTTGTGCTGTGATGCACCTGCCCCCTGACGTGGCAGCAGATTGCCCCCATATTGCCACCAGGGCCCTAGGGGGTGGTGTGCTCCGTGGTAGCCCTGTGTTGATTAGCTCCGCGGGAGGACATTGGTCTAAAAGCAATTCACTCCGCTCCACTCTGGGCCCCAGTATTAATTTAGTCCCACCGGAGAGCCTCATTCATCCTGGGCCCATGGTGCTGCAAAGGGCTGAAGGGGCCTTTCGCGCCACCAGCTCCACTCCTGCCCCAGACAAACACACCTGTCACTGCGTAAGCGATGGGCTCAGGTAGTCGCCCGCTCTCGTGTTCGCTCTACGACACGTTCTTCTCCTTGGATTTTACCCATAAGGCAGTGCGGCTCATCTCTCTCGTCTCCTCATCTCTGCACGCCTGCTGCTTCCAGGCTGTCAGTGGTCATGGGGTGCCAGGTGTGTACTTTGTTGCCGGAGTGAGCACGCAAACACACGCGCATGCATGTACACACACACACACACACACACACACACACACAGACACACACACACACACACACACACACACACACACACACACACACACACACACACACACACACACACACACACATATTCACTACCTCTATCAACTGATATCTCAGCGGTAGGATCAGGAAAGACAGCATGTCATCCACATAATGAATGCTCCGTAGGAATAGGACAAGAATGTAAATTCAGTCATTTTCACCAAATTGCAAAAAAAAAACACACACTTATATGCAGAGAATATGCAGCTGATGGGTATCAGAGAGAAGCACCTGGCCAGAATCTCAACATTGTCTGTGTGCTGCTGATGCATCTCACAGTTTACATGTCCAAGATCTTTTGTATTGGAGCATATTTCCCAGGTGCAGAGGGATCCTTCACCTGGGCAAAAATCTTTTTACGACATGTAGTTATTGCCCCCCCCACACACACACACCTCTCCCTTATATGCTTATTCAGTACAAGAGCATCATCAACAAAGCCATGTTCACCTGCTTTACTTTCAGTAGCAGGAGTAGCATGCATCTCCTCTTTCCCTCTTCTGCACCAACTGTACAGCACTGTGTAGCCGCCTCCCATCAGCCCAGATGGCCTGTGATGAAAATATGCTCTTATTTTTAAACCAGGACAAGAAGCACATTTGCTGTCAGCATCCAGCGCTGTGGGATGCTAATAGATCTTGCCCATTAACTGACTGTAGTCTCGCCCTGGTCCTCAATCCCCTCCGCTCCTTTCCTGTCCTTTTTTAGAAACTTGCCTTTTCCCTGGACCTGCACCCTTCTTCTTTCTTCTTCTCCTCATCCCTCCGCACCACTCACATCTCTTGTCTTCTTTTCCTCTCTCCCTTCTTCTCATCTCTTTTTTCTCTTTTCTCTGCTTGTTCAGGTGTGTCGGCCTGCATCTGTTGCTCTTCTTCCATGTCATGGTCTGGCCCCTCTTACCTATCTTTCCTCTACATTTCTCTCTGCTCTCTTTCTCTCTCTCCTCTACATTTCTCTGTGCTCTCTCTCTCTCCTCTATATTTCTTTCTTTTACATTTCTCTCTGCTCTCTTTCTCTCTCTCTACATTTCTCTGTGCTCTCTCTTCTCTACATTTCCCTCTCTTCTCTCTCTCTTTTCTACATTTCTCTCTGCTCTCTCTCTCCTCTACATTTCTCTTCTCACCTTCTATGTCTCTTCTCATTTGCCATCTCTTACTTTACCGTTCTTATCTTTGCTTCAAAGTGCCTCTTCGTCTCTTCCATTATCATGCTTTCCTGCAATCTGCATCATTAGAAAGAGCTTTACTTTTATTCCTCCTGTCACAGCGCAGCTGGTATACATGGCCTGAAAATCACTTAAGCATTAAAAATACATTGGTGAAATATCTTCATTAAGGGGATAGCTGCTGTTCCAGAGGTATTAACGGGGACACAAGAGATTCCTTTTTATGACCCAAATGTTGCCAGCGTTCAAACAGACTCCACTGCCCTCGTTGAGAGATAGCCTGAAGGTTAGAGAACCCCCCCACCCCCACCCCCACCACCACCCCATTTCCCTTTTAGCTCATGTGATGGGCTTAATTATAGATTCTGTGTTTTTATTGATTCAAGTTCATTAATGATGTTGCATAATTAATGTCAATGGCAGTATAACTTAATTAAAAGTAGGTTGTATTTCATGAATGTTGTTCTGTTGTACGGACGAGGGTGGTGAGTTCAGATCTCATTCGATACGTACAGCCATAAAAGCCCATTGGGTAGGTTATGGAAACAAAGTAATCATATCACATTTCATTGGAAGCACTGAAATTGCAGATATCCTTTGTAAAATGTAGCCATCCTGATGTAAATGATATGGTATTGATGCGAGTAAAAGGTTTTATGCTAAATATGTCTCTTGTTGTGGTGGGCTTAGTGTGACTGTTTTTCCTGATGTCTGGGCTCTTTAACCAACCATGAAAAACATTACCGAACACCATATTTTGTCATCATGCTGAATAGGCATTTAGGCCATGATGATCTTGAGAATATCATATCATATCATATCCATACACTGTTTTGAAACGGAACATGGAGTGACATCTAGTGGTCATACTGAGGCAGTGTCCGTTTGGCCACAGTGTTCTCAACATCTGTTTGATTTTCATGACACAACTTGAGTGGGTTAAACGGTATACATTAACTCAATAACATGCTTTAAAATAGAAAATTGCTACTAATACATAGAAGACAATGGGGATTTTAGCAACATATGTCACAGAGGTTGTGAGATATCAGTGGACAGTCCAAGCCTGCTGGAGACTTTTGATCAAATGCTTAGCCAGTAGGGGGTAGTCATACACTGCTGGTAGTCCACACACAGTGCACCCTTGCTGAATGGACTGCCATGTCTTTGAACTCAGAGGTAAAACTCAGGTCATGCGCTGTGGTATATCATGCATTTGAGTGTGTGTGTGTGTGTGTGTGTGTGTGTGTGTGTGTGTGTGTGTGTGCGCTGAATTTTCCAAGATCAGATGACATGCTAATGAAACCTGAAATACAAGTTGTTTAATGTTTCAGATCCCACTCTAAGAAATTACATCCTCCATATTAAGAGGCGGTTTTTTTTTTAATGCATCATTAGATTCTATTAGTATTATCAGAGTCTGATTTTGTTAGAGTCTATTAGTTCTATTAGAGTCCGATGTTCTGAATTTACAATTCTGAAGTTTAGCATTAAAAGATTATTCTCTGTGCAAATTACCCTGACACCCCCCCCCCCCCCCCCCCCCGACCACCACCACCACCACCACCACCACCACCACCACCACCACACACACACACACACACACACACACACACACACACACACACACACACACACACACACACACACACACACACACAAGATATCTACCACTACCACTCCTCCAGTATATCTTGATTTGTTCATTTGATGCCTGGAATTGTTTCCTGTCAGTCATTTAATCATCTCAACTTTCAATCATCTTCTGCCCAGCATGTTCTCTTTAGCCCGTTTAAGTTTGTTCCTTTCATTGGCCAGTTTTGCACATCAGGGCCTCCAGCTTGTCTCTGTACCCTGTTGTACACATTATATATTATTACTGTTTTTCCTGATCATTCAGTCATTTCTGATGTTATGTTCAAGCAGAACACTGGGAAGAGAATAATAATGCCTTTGTTTACTGATAGTATTGTTGTTCAGTACATGTTTGGTGCAGTGTAAAACAATGGCTTGGCAAAATATTCACTGTTATACACATTACCAAACTAGGCCTACTCATCACTTCGCTGCACTTTAAATGTGCCTTCTGAACAAATATATGTATAAGTCTTTGGGAAACAGCTTGGTTTAGCATTTGAGGTTATTCTCTTTACAGAAACAATGCGTTTGAAGAGAGGCCTTCTAAAGAATAAGCTCACCCTGTACTGTAATGCAACTGTATGAGTTTTTCGAATTGCAATAAAATCTTCATAAACTATTCATCATGGCAGCATGTCATGCCACTGAGCATTAATTATGTAGGGGGGGCAGACGGATGCTGAGCTAGAGGCAGTGTGATCATAATCGTCTGATGAAACGCTCTGTAGGAATGTTTGCCTTAGATGTCACCCAGCTCTCCACCGCCACGAATGGGAAGACAGACAGGGGTCTTCATTTGCATTCTGGGTATTCTGCAATGTGGACGGTCGGTGAAGTTTTCCAACTTTGTCTGCAAGTTTGCAACCAACCACAACAAGGTGATGCAGAGTTCAAACGTCTTTATTTTGTTGTGCTCTCTGACAGTAATTTGTTTGTGTTTCAGCGCCTTTTTTTTGGCCTTTTTTTGTCACAGGGAAATATGCTTCACAAGTGATTCATTGCTGAACTTCAGAGTGCACCAGTTCCAATTAAGACAGGGCCGTCTTCACCAAGTCTCCATCATTCCACTGTGAGTGTGCTTCCGAGTTTCAGATTTCAACTGTCATGAAAGTTTGGTGCATTTTCATTTTCATGTTATCTACAATGCTTTAGGTTGCTTATCATGTCTGAATGTCAAAACATTTCCAGTAAGGTTATGCGTGTAGGCAAACAAACTAGTCCAAGTAAAACTAGAAGACAGCTGCTTGGCTATACTGAAGGACTCATTCGGCATTATTATCTGTCTATTATTTACTGTATAGTGTTTCTATGGATCTCTTATAAGTGAAGTCACCGAGAGACTTGCTCAAGGTTTGCATCGGCCTTTCGCAATACTGCCCTTTAGTTCACAGCAACTTCATTTGGAGACAAATCCATCTTGTGCTGTATTGATATTGAATCTCTTCCTGCAGATCTTGTCATTTTTTCCAAGAGTAATAGAGTAATAGACTTTCGCAAACCTTTGTATAGATGTCTTTCTCACCTTTATGCAGAAATAATTATAATCAGTAGGGATTCAATCTGAACCTGAGGTATGCAAGCATATTTGAATAGCGTGCATGAGGTATCAACAGCTGAAATTGGAGTACTGTAGTTTCTCTCTAAAGCGGTGTTATCATAACTCACCAGATTTGCCTGACTTGGAGACCTAAAACTAAAAAGGTTGGTACAATTAACTTCTGCAATTAAAATGTGTGCACTAAATGTTTGTGTTGTCTCTCATTCGTTTTAAGAGTGTATACTGCCCTTAATGAGCAACCATAAATGTAGACGTCAGTCAATGAAGTGAGAGACAGTTAAAAGCAGACAAAACATTTATTCATAGACACCCAGCAGAAATAAACCAGCCACCTGAAATAGGTCTTCCTGATATACACTTTTTGATTGGCAGTGTAAAATAAGGCAAAGGGCTTGAGACCATGACTTTGTACACTTTTGCACCTACGATAGATAATACATTCACTTGTTACCTTACATAGTTTTGATATATCTTTAGTGCACTGACAGTTACTCCCAAAACAACCCCACAAACGAGAACGCAGGTAGGGGAATAGCATTTAAGTAGATTTATGCAACACCCACCCCAAAGATTTAAGCCAAAAACCCGGCGCTCCACAGAATCCTCAGACATTTTTTTCTGAAGGGGGAAGGGGGGTGGCAAAGCCAACACACTACATCACTAGAATCTGATATATACTGTATTTGTCTCTGTAATATATTCCTTCATTATATGTACTTTATTATATATTTACTCTCTCTCATTCAAAAATATACTTAAATATGAAAATAACGAAAAATAGAATGTAGATAATGTGCATTTGTTTGTCCTTGGTAATGTAGAAAATAAATAGTACTACTCGTGTGCTCTGCACATACATGTGCCCTGCACATTAGGGAATACAACAAGTCTGTAGACATGAATGTTTGATGTCTGTGTACTGGCACAACTTGAACTTACAGATGCTGAAAAAGGGGGGTGACATCACATTAAGACCTCTAACTTTTGGAACTGCCAAATCACCTGATTTTGAGCATGAAAGACACACACTGGCTACTCTGTTAATGCAAAGCCATTACGTTTTTTGTGTCTTACACAGCAATTCAAATCTTTGCTAAACAACTGACTTGGCTTATTAGTGGGCTTGCTGCAAGGCAAGCCCATCTATTGTTCTTCTTAGCCCGTTTTTTGAGAACGCCTCTTCTACTAGAGCGTTTGAGCTATCGACGTGGTTCAAACACCAAAAAATCAGGCCCGATCCGGTGTAGGTTGCTTGTTAATGTCAGATGGCTGCCGGTTGTCGTTTTTCCGGTATTCCCATTTTCAGACCCTTGTAGTTCCGACATGCTCCACCAGAGGCGTTTCCCCATTGAAATGAATGGGGGACTGTTCAGGCGTTTACATCACTGCCCCCTGGTGAGCAAGCCCACTCTTACAGCTCCTCCACAGAGATGCACATTTCTAGTTTGACATTGACCCCCTTACTATCACAAGAAGATAGTTACAAGTAAATGATACGTCATGTCGATATTTATCAACACAATTCACAGAAGTCTAGTATAGATGTACAACCATTTTGTTAGTGAGTTACATTCAAAGAATACAAGTTTATCTTCCTGGCCTGATGGCAGGTGATTGTGGGATAGCAACAAATCATGGATTTGGACTAAACAGACAAAGGATGGCTGGATCAGACTGAACTGCAACTGGTTGGGAAACAAAACAGATTTCTGCTGAATGAAGGGCGCTGTCTAACAGCTGAACAACATAAGCACTATATGTTAAACAATGCTACTAGTGAATTATCAAACGTGATAGTTTTGGAAGCTGTGTCCTTTCCTTTGGTCTACCAATAGACTGCAGCCACAACTTGGTTTGCTTGTTCACAGCGTTCGATAAATTCTCAAAACTGGCCTTTTCCTCAAGCACTCAACGCTATTTTCCCAGACTACGCATATATCAAAATAAATTGTTCGGGAATTAAGAAATAACTATGTTCCTTCCAGCATCAACAAATATAGTGACGAGAGCATATGTATGTACACACTGCAGTAGTGGATTGTTCGGAGGGCGATACTGGCAGTGGTGTTGGCGCGTCAGCACTCCAGTCAGCTCCAGCCTGCGCTGAGCTCTTGGCTCTGATCTCGCGCTGGAGAGGAGAGCCCTCGCACCGGATCATGTGCCACGAGCCCGAGACTGTTGAGACGCACAAAGCTCAAAGCCCTTCGTTCTACACGTGGAGAGGCTTCTCTCATGTCTGGGCTGTCGGCCAGCTGGGCCGGCTCTCTATCTCTCCCTCCCTCTCTCTTTCTTATACACACTCTCTCTCTCTCTCTCTCTTTCTATACTCTCTTTTGTCTGTCTGTCGTCGTATCTCTCTCTCGGGTGATTTAAGAAGAAGAGAGTGATGAAAGCAGATCATCACAGCCATGTAGACTCGGATCTATAGGTAAGATTAGAATAAGACGTGCTGTGAGGAATTCTCTTTTCTTTCTCTCTCTCTCTCTATCATCACTCTTCTCTTTTCATCACTCGCCTCCTGCCAACACTGTCTTCCTCACACTCTTTCATTGCATGCCCTCACATCCTCTAATGAATTGATAAAGCTGCAGTAATGGTATGCTGAGGTCTCCTTGTCTACTTGTATGTCTCTATCTATCCTCTATATATCTACCTCTCCATCTTTCCCAGGTGATGTACAGTAAAGTGGTGGCCCAGTATGGTCTAACCAGGCGGCGTACTCTCCGAAACCAGCATGTCCTATTCCTATGATCGCTTTACAGGGATATCGAATCAAGAGAAAGAGAATAGGGCAACTTAATGAGCAAATGGTCAGGTCACAGAACAGTGAAACTTCAAATTAGTAAAGTGTTCAGTGGGGAAAACAAGAAATACACACACTCCCTCCCCCCACACATACACATACACACTCACACATACATCCATACAAAGATTTGATTAAGCTCAAACCCATCATCCCCATTAACCCATCATAGAAATACATATAAAAATAGAATATAATATATATAGTTTTCTGAATGCCCTTTTTCACCAAAATAGTTGTCAGTAAAGGCTTTATGACAGTGTTTTTTTTTTTTTTTTCATGTGTGTATTTGCTAAAGGGTACAGTAGTGGATTACCTACACTATGTGTGGTGGTGGTGGTGGTGGTGGTAGTGTCTGTGTGTGTGAGTGGGGCGGGGGGGGGGGGTGATGGACTGGGAATTGGGAATATGCTTAACTCCCAAAACTCCCCACAGGTCAACTGACTCCGGATTCATCGGATCCGGGCCAACTCTCAAGGGTCCTCACGTTCCCCTTTCCATTTCTTTGGAGTAGCGGGGGTATCAACTGAATTGAGGTTCTACCTTAAGTGGAAACTGAAGAGAAGACAAAAGATGGGATGAGAGGTCATGTTTCAGACCTGGTGAGATTTAAGCAGCCGTCTTGATATCTCTCCATCAGAGAGTGAAGACGGCAATTGGTTAGTTATTGTTAGTTAGTCTTAAGGGCCGTTCACACCAAGAACGATAACGATAACTATAATCATAACGATAACGATAAGAACGTCCACACTGGCCAACGATAAGAAAAGTCTCTCCTCATGTTCATGAATGTGATGGCTAGAATATTATGGGTTCTGATTGGCTGTTAGCTTTTTATCGTTCTCAAAATCGCTCTGAAAGTGATCAACAATGATATCGTTCTTCATGTCATTATCGTTATAGTTTACGTATATGTGAACGTTGTCATTCATATTAACGAGAGCGATATTTGTTTATAGTTATCGTTATCGTTATCGTTCTTGGTGTGAACGGGCCTTTACTCTGGTAGTTTGCGTAGTTTGAATTGGCAGTGTTTCGTAACACTGCTCTTTACAGCTTAAAATGACATAATGTCAGAGAAACAATAGTTAGGAGAGGGTATGCAGATCTGACAGGGAAAGGATTGAAATAATGGACAGTATTTTTTAGTATAAGTCATGGAAGGGCTTAGAGTAATTAAACATTTGGTAGTCCATATAGTAGAAGTCATAGGCTCGTTGCAAGTCACCGGCATTGAGCTGTGCAAAGTACTGCTGCATGATTTTTGAGGAAGTTCTCTCCGATGAGGGGCTCCTGTCCTTGAAGGAGGGAAAGTTTAGGTTTGCTGGCGCCCCTATCCGTTGGAGCACGAAGTTGGCCTCCTCGCCCATGGTCTCGAACTTCCCGATGAAGTCATAGTCCACCAGGCAGGGGTGGCACAGGTGGTTGGCAGGCATCCAGTGGATGTCCATGCCCACAGGCTTGTGCACATCCAGAAGGTACTGCATGAACTCGGGGAACGTCACACCGCTGCCGGTGCGCAGAGCCTCCTTGGAGGCGTTGAGACGGTAACGGGCGATGATTGGCCGTCCAAACACCGGGTGGTAGTAGTGGTTGGGGTTCTCGAACTTGTCCCGGTAGGCCGAGACCAGTCGCTCCAGGGGCTCTCGCAGGAACAGCACTTTGGTGTAGTTCTGCAGCCGGTAGGCGATCCCCTCCCGGTTGTAGCTGTCCAGCTGCCGGATGTGGTTGCCGTAGTGGACGGCGTTGTGCTTGATCGCCGTGACGTTGTTGGCGACGCCCGACAGGACCATCAGGACCCGCTTCCAGTTGGAGCAGCCCGCCTTGGGCACCTCGCAGTACAGGATCTTGTGCTTGTCCTCCACGAAGATGCGGGAGACTCGCTGCGGCGTGATGTTCTGCGGGACCTTGGTCTTGTACTTGGCGCAAATCTCTCTGACCAGGCGGCGGCGCGCCTCCAGGACACGGGAGAGATCCAAGGGGCTCTGGCTGAATGAAGGATCCGTAGAGGAGGAGGAGGAAGAGGAGGAGGAGGAGGACAAAGAGGAGGAAGATTTGCCCTGGGGTCGCATCACAGGGTTGGTCTTCAGGAGCTTCCTGTGGCGTTTGGTCACCTGAGAAGAGTCTGCGTCGTGGCTGGGCGGCCCCGGTGAGACGGGCTCAAACGCAGGGAACTGCATTGGCGGGATGGGACTCTTAAGACCCTCATTGATCTGAAAGACATGACAACAATTTCCAGTGTTAGCACAAAGATGAACAGAAACACAATAGCTGCATTGTATTACTTGTTTGACTGTTCATGATTGACATAAGAGATATGGTGACACTTAAAAGACAACATCACCACAAAATGAAACAGTTTATATTCAACTGGAGTAAACACAG
Organism: Sardina pilchardus; assembly: GCF_963854185.1. NCBI lineage: Eukaryota > Metazoa > Chordata > Actinopteri > Clupeiformes > Clupeidae > Sardina > Sardina pilchardus. Next base: position 19,739,496 of record NC_085004.1, on the reverse strand, counting down.
GAATATAGGCCTATGAAAGAGCAGAGGACATGTACAAATACTACCACTTCTTGGTTGCAGAATAGCACTTGGAAGCACTCCTCCACACATAAACTCCCCAGACTACTACGGTATTTCTAATTACTCAAGCATGAACAAGACCCACGTGGACCATGTCCGTGCCTATGCGTCAGGGTCATGTTTGAACGCTGTAGTCAGTGTGAGATCAATGGCCAATTACCAGGGCATTGTCTGGGCGTCATGTCTGAGAGTGGCTTAAGCTTGGTCGTCGATCAGCGACAGCCGCCATGAGAAGACCCCAACGGCTCAATGACTTGTGTATAGCACAAGGACTTTAACATCTTTCCTATATAGAAATGAAACGGGTTGACTGGTCAAAACTAGACATGGGTCAGTCATGTATGATTCGGCAGGGAGAATGTTTAGCTCCAGAGACAGTTTATGGATGCACCGTAGTACTGTGAGCGTATCTGAAAAATATCAGAAAATTGGCAGATCCTATGAACTAGTTTAATGTAAATATAATGCAAATGCAGTAAGTGTCACTGAGTTAATGTAATGTCATACACATTTTGCACAGATCAGTAAAATCTCTGAATAACAAGGTTTCCAACCTAGGATTATGTTGCAAAAAATGGTCCAATGCATACATATCAGTGCAAGCTACAGTGCAAGCTACGGGGTAACACTTTATAATAAGGGTACATGAATTCTCATGAACTAATGCATGAATTAATGCATGAATTACCCATTAGTTAATCCATTAATATATCATGAATCATTATGACTTAACATGAATTAACTGATTGTCATTAGTGAATTAATACATAAATAACTCATCATCTTAAGCATTAAGTACGGTTGACACATCATCATGATTCATGATTAATTAAGCATGATCATGATGACTTTTTGTCAGACAAAATCTTGGACATCACCGTCATGGAGAAAAAAGAAAAGTAATTACACATGAATTCATGTTAACTAAATGTCATGAATTATCATGAGTTAATTCATTAACTCATGCATTAATTATACATGAAAATCTCATTAATAAACATGAATTAATAGTATGTCATTAATGACATCAGGTATGGACAACAAATTCATCTTGAGCATTAGGTAGTGGTTAAATCATTATGAATAATGATCAATTACACATGATAATGGTGATTTCTAGGTTTTTGAAATGTACTCCAAGGGGTCAGTAAACTATACATTAACTCATCATGAACTAATTAAGACCATTTTCAGAGAATATCGAAGAATCCACTTCTTTTGTCAGTGATAAAGAAGGGTCCATTTACCACTTTACGTGAGGGGCCACAAACATGATGAACTCATGAGTAATTCATCATTAATTAATGTAAATTGACCATTTTTGCATGACTTCAAACTTCATGCATTTAAAGCACCACCTGTTCATCACTTTATCTGAGGGGCCACAGACATGATTAACTAATGAAAAGATAATGCTTAGCTAATGAGGACATGCCTATATTTAAACGATGTGGATTCTTCGATATTCTCTGAAAATGGTCTTAATTAGTTCATGATGAGTTAATGTATAGTTTACTGACCCCTTGGAGTACATTTCAAAAACCTAGAAATCACCATGATCATGTGTAATTGATCATTATTCATAATGATTTAACCACTACCTAATGCTCAAGATGAATTTGTTGTCCATACCTGATGTCATTAATGACATACTATTAATTAATGTTTAGTAATGAGATTTTAATGTATAATTAATGCATGAGTTAATGAATTAACTCATGATAATTCATGACATTTAGTTAACATGAATTCATGTGTAATTACTTTTCTTTTTTCTCCATGACGGTGATGTCCAAGATTTTGTCTGACAAAAAGTCATCATGATCATGCTTAATTAATCATGAATCATGATGATGTGCCAACCGTACTTAATGCTTAAGATGATGAGTTATTCATGTATTAATTCATTAATGACAATCAGTTAATTCATGTTAAGTCATATTGATTCATGATATATTAATGGATTAACTAATGCGTAATTCATGCATTAATTCATGCATTAGTTCATGAAAATTCATGTACCCTTATTATAAAGTGTTACCAGCTACGGTGTACATAATACATTCATTACACTGTATTCATGCTGTGTATTTTCATCAATTAGTTGAAAATGAAATCTATGATGTATTTTGTAGCTTATGGAGTGGAGGAGCCTATTATTATCTGGAAGAGAAAGTTGTGTGCATCATTCGACAGGAAATCTCTGTCCCTGCCTTAACGGCATTAAAGGTCAACTCCAGTCAACAAACAAGACTTTCATAGGGAATTGTAGTAGTCTTGACACAATGGAGAACAAATTTAGGCAATGCACTGACTGTACATTTATATTAATCTTTTCTGTACACCTACATATTTAAAAATACTTCTAGTTGTCTGCAGGGACCCTCTCCACAGTATCACAAAATGATAATGATATGTTGGGCCTTGTATGGAAAGCTACTCCTGAGTAATGTCATTTTGGTCCCCAATGAAAGTTTACACTCGTTATCATCCAGAAATGTACCCTAATTTGATCTTAGAACAGATTTGTTCTTTAAAGCAAAATATTTGTAATAGTTTGTTGTTGATGTAATGATGGAAGACTTAGAGAGTGGGAAGGTATATGTGCATCCTCGCCCACAGCGACATGTGGCACTAAGCGTACCAGAGGATTCCGGTATCTCCTTTGCCCGTTACAGTACATTTAGTAACCTAAAATGTAGGCCTAGTATGTTGTCTCATGCTTTTCTGCAGTTGCTGTGCAGAATGCCTAGGCAACATTATGAAAGTTTCTTTCGCATTGGCCCAGTTTACCAGTTTGAACAGATCCTGTGATGCCTGAAGAGCTTCAGAACAGCATTTTAGAACAATACTTCTAAAAGCCAGAGACTGTTAGAGTATATTTCACTGGATGGCCTCTCAGGTACTTGGTTTAAGGATCATTTTAAGATGAGCAACTTGTAGACATATCAGTTGAGGAGCTATTTTTGAAAATTCCTTATTGATTCCACTCAGTTGAAGGATCAATATAATGAAATCAGATATCCGGTCCAGATCATTCTCTCATTCTGTGATCCTTACTCATGGAAAAATGTGATAGAATAGCAATGAGATCGATAATTTACACACAGCCCAGAAAAGTTACTTTCTGGTGACTCCCTGTGCTTGCTGTCAGCATTCTTAAACTGGTCACTTGATGGCGCTGTTCTACTAGTCAGTGTAGATTCACAGAAACTCCCTTCCTGCAGTATGCTCTCTTACTGTGCAGCTAAACTCCACTGGGCTTCCGATTTAACTGCACTATGATGCATTATACATGTCTAGCAAACATATTACGCCATTTCCCAAATCAGACTTCTTAATACGTCCTGATTGTCACATGAAGTTGCCTAGTGGCAATGCGTGGGCAACCCTACTCCATGTCGTTAGAAATCATCGCGGAGTGCTAAAGCCACTGGATTGAATATAATCGTAATTTCACTATTAATAAAATGATTAGGCCTGTTATGGGACAGGGCTCATTTGACTTGTAATTGGAGGACGCAGATGTGGAATGTCTCCCAGGCCATGTTGGGAGGAGGCATCGGTGATGGAGGCAATGATTCTCTGAATAGCTGCCCCTCTCTCTCTCTCTCTCTCTCTCTCTCTCTCTCTCTCTCTCTCACTCTCTCTCACACAAACACACACACACAGAAATACAGAAACACACACAGAAACTCACATACATGCATGCCAATTTGGACCCACAGTTTCAGGTATACAGTGTCACACACACACACACACACACACACACACACACACACACACACACACACACACACACACACACACACACACACACACACACACATGCACGCTCAAACATGCACAGACTGAGACATATGCATGCGATTAAAGGTCACACACTCACACATCAGCAGTCACAGATCTACATACGCACTTGC
>NC_085004.1:19712387-19720313 GCF_963854185.1 Sardina pilchardus | reverse complement strand
TCTCTCTGTGTGCGTGTGTGTGTGTGTGTGTGTGTGTGTGTGTGTGTGTGTGTGTGTGTGTGTGTGTGTGTGTGTGTGTGTGTGTGTGAAACCACCTGTCGTGCCAGACAGTGATGGCGTAATAATGAATGGGAAGATTGTTTTTCACAATGGTTCCATGGCACTGTGTAAAAGTGGAGCTTGACAGACACGGTAGCCAGAGCGTTTACAGATGACTGACACTCTTAAGGCCACCAGTGGGCCTTGTCCATTAAAAATAATGGAGTTCTCCAGAGAGCACTGGCCTTTACTGTTTCAGTCACCTGGATGGACCGTGTCATAACACAGACATCAGGGACTTTTCAGCTGTGATAGTTCCAGGTCTCAATTACGTATACGCTCCATCACTGAGAAGAACTATAGGAAAACCACATATACGTCATACTTTGAGATCAAAGACTATCATTTCCCCCAAGTATCCTTTGCTATGTTGAAGAATTAAATAATTAAAAAAAAAACAGAATATGGGCATCATGATGCAATGCTTTCATTCAATGCATTCATCAGCAAGAAAGACTAATTTGATCCTGAAAGACCACTGCAAATATCTTTTCGTCTATCGGTCCAACATATCAGGCTTTTTTATGAGCAGAGCTTCATTGACATCCTCTAATATTTTATGAGCCATTGCTAACATACTATTTGTGATGCCAGAGACTGATCTGCGATAAGCAATTGGAAATCAAGCAACAGGAAATTGCCATGGGTAGAAGTGGGTGGGCTTTGAGTCTGAACAGACCCTTTGTGCACCTAGGTGAGTGCATTTAGAGTATTGCAGAAACTAGGCCATTTGGTGTGCTTGGACTTGCTTTCAATTTGAAAATGTTCAGCCTTTCTTTGAACAACACAGCACAACAAAGCACACCATAACACAACACAAAATTCCACACTCATCCTGAGCCATACATGCTTTGAAGGTCACTAAAAGACACTGACAAGGCTCAATGAAATCAAAGGGCACTTGGTGCAAGTGGCCTCCAAAGTCTACAACACCGCTCACAGCCTTTCTCAAGGACAGCACTGTGAATGACAGCTGAGTTCTTAGGCCTGACATTTCACAAAAAAAAGGGGAAAAAGTAAGAAAAGTGTTTTTTTTTTTTTCATTTCTCCCATTCCGTTACTCCTTAAGTGAAGTTTCTCTCTTTCCCATCAAATGCCCTGACCCCTGGTCCTCAGATGCAGGGAAAAAGTCCACTCTCAAATAGCACATTTTTTCATACAACCGATATTTCACTCGATACAGGAAGAGAAAAGCAATCTATAATATCCTCCCTTGTCTGAGAGACTGATACTCTAGGACTGGGGGGTAAACCATAAGGTATTGAAAATGCCCAAACTACCAAACACGCCATAATACACAGGAGCTCACACCCATGCAAGGACTCTCTTGTGTGTTGGGGTTACATTTCTCACCTTTATCCCTTCCATTTGTTTGGAATTTCAAGTTAAAAATTGCCATAGGCTTGGATCTTGGATCATTGCAGACGTCCAAAAGCACTCAGATGTACAGTGGACACACTGCCCCAAGGCAATCTGGTACGCAAGCAAGGCAAACAGTTTTGGCAGTTCAGATGCACAGTCCAGTACGCAAGGACTACAATTTGGTGTGTGTGTGTGTGTGTGTGTGTGTGTGTGTGTGTGTGTTTATGTGTGTGTGTGTGTGTGTGTGTGTGTGTGTGTGTGTGTGTGTGTGTGTGTGCGTGTGTGTGTTTGTGTGTGTGTGTGTGTGTGTGTGTGTGTGTGTGTGTGTGCGTGTGTGTGTGTGCGTGTGTGTGTGTGTATGCGTGTGTGTGTGCGTGTGTGTGTGTGTGTGTGTGTGCATGTGTACGTGTGTTAGCGTGTGTGTGTGTGTGCGTGTGTGTGTGTGCGTGTGTGTGTGTGTATGCGTGTGTGTGTGCGTGTGTGTGTGTGTGTGTGTGTGCATGTGTACGTGTGTTAGCGTGTGTGCATGTGTTAGTGTGTGTGTGTGTATGTGTGTCTGTATTTGTATCATTAACTCCATTTGCTGTGCCTCTATCAGACTGTTTCTTTGTCCACGCCATTCCCTACGGGCAGAGCAGCATGATATTGTGTGGTGATGTCATGTCTCAGCAGGGCTGTGTGTAAAAATCTCTCCTTCTCTCTCTCTCCCTCTCTCTCTCTCTCCCTCCCTCCCTCTCTCTCTCTGGAGGGAAGACAAGCAGTAGCCTGGCCTCCAACAAATCCAATTAGTACTTGTATGAATGAGACAAACCGCCCTGGCAACCATTGCAAGTGCTACTGGTGAATTGAGAGAAGTAAGGCAGGAGAAAAGGGTGTCTTATTTTAAACGGAGTAAACTGTAGTGGGTGCCACTGTGGTTGGGGGAGGGGGGGGGGGCTGCAGACAACATCAGCTGTGTGAGTCTCTGCAGCCTCAGGTAAAGGGGAGACTCGATTTTGGAGAGAAATGTCACAGTGGGTTGGCTGTGCCATTAATCTCACAGACATACAAACACTACCACAACTATACACACAGACCCATATTCACAAATAAACAGGAACTTAAAAAGAGGCGCCACCAGCCACAAGAATAAAGGCTCACACACACAGGCGCACAAACACATGTCACACCTGGTGTGAGGTTCTTAGAATACCAGCATTAAAAGTTATCCACTGGTAGGAAAAGGCAGACTACAGCTTGTTGCAGTTCACAAGTTTAATCACCGTTTATCAATACATTATAATAAAAATAAGCAATAAAACATTCCTATTGTAAAATCACATAAACAGTCATTCAGGTCCGCGTATAGGCACTAGCGAGTAACTACCCAAGCCGTATGGAGTGTGACGAGGGAAGGCGTAGTTTACCACGCATCCAAACGAACAGTTCAAAGTCTTTAGTAATCACAGCAGTTCACCGTCACGGAGTCCGGGTCTAACCATGTAGTGGCGATTGCAGGGAGGCTACAGCGTTAGAGGCAATGGGAAGTGGAGTGTGGTCACCAATGCACTCTCGCTGACGCCGGGTGGTCTTCTATGCTGCTCCGCCGCCTTGTTTAGCTAGCTGCACCACTGTGAAGGACCAAAAGAAAGCCCTTAGTCGCAAGCACACAGATATCTCAAATATCGCTCACACACGCATACAGGCAGGACTACGTCCCTTTACTTAGCTCAGATAGGCGTTGAATTCAGTTTCTCTCGTCCGGCTGATTATTCCTCCTTCCGTCGGTGTTCGTTTGTTGTTGCGTTGCTCAACCGCAGACCTCTCGGAGCAGGCCGGCTACTGTTCCAGTTCCACGGTCCAAAGTCACAAACAATTTCAGAGTCTTTTAGTCTTTGTTTCGGGAGCTACTTCGATTCTCCCTCGTCCGTGTTGACTCAGTCCATTTCTCCTTCTCTCCCACGCTACACCTGTTTTTTCAAAAAGGAAGCAAACGGAAAAAGCCCCCCGCAGTCTCGTACCCCGCCAATGCTAGGCGAAGAGGGGTGTGTCTCCGGTGTTTGCAGTTGTCCCCAATTACGTGAAGCCCTAATTGTAGCCTAGAGTAATAGATAGAAATGTCCACAGCAAGTCCAGTGTTCACACACACACAAACTCAATAAAGTCAATTGTAAATCACTTCACGCTGTACAAATTATGAATATAAGAGTAAACCACACCAATGAAAGAAAAGAGCATGCAATGCACACAAATTAGAAACGCATAAAGCACACAATTGGGTTCACAAATTATGGCACAGTTTGCAAGATGTTCTACATTTGACATTTCCCCCCCTCTTTAATGCTGGTCGTCCCGACCACTTACTCAATGTGATAACGAGCTGGGGGCTTCCCAAAGTTGGATCGCTGGGACTGACGTACGGTGGGCTGAGTTACAGTGGGCTGAGGTACAGTGGGCTGAGGTACATCATTATAGAGGGCTGCTGGTCCTTCTAGAGGGTCAGGTGGTTGGGCCGGAGCTAAGTCCCTGGCCTCTCTGGCCAGCTGCGGTGTTGGGTTGACCAGGAATCCTGGGAGCCACCATGTTGGAGGTGGTAACTCGGCTGCTTGGTCCGTAGCAACAGGTTGCTCTTCTGCTTCCCTGTGGTCCTGCAACACAGCTAAAGGGCATAGTCGGAGATTATTACGATGTACTGTACGAGTCGGTGCCTCCTTACCCTCTGGCCGGAGCATATATACTGGGTGGCCTTCTCGCAGCTGTTTGACCACCACAAATGGCTCTGGTACCCATCTATGATTCAGCTTACCCCTGGCCCTCCTACGAAAGTTGCGAATGAGCACTCTTTCTCCCGGGAGCAGAGGTGCTAGTTTGGCATGTCGATTGTATCGGGCTTGATCCAATTCTTGTCGGCATCGAGTCTGTCTCTTCACTGTTTGGTAAGCGTGGTCCAGGGCTTCTTGATGTCTTTTCACCCAGCCGGATAGGGTATAGGACTCGGATGATGGCTTTAGGCCAGTTGCCCAGTCTACCGGTAACCTGGCATGTCTGCCAAACACCACATAGTGTGGGGTCAACCCAGTAGTGCTATGAATGGTGTTATTGTATGCCTGGATGAGGCTGGGCAGTTTGTGGGGCCACTGACACTGGTCAGATTCTGTCAGAGAACTTAGCAGTCCCAACAAGGTCTGGTTGAATCTCTCACATGTCCCATTCCCTTGGGGGTGATAGGCTGTAGTACGACTCTTCTGACATCCATAAAGCTGGCAGAGTTCTTTCATCAAGGACGATTCAAAGGAAGCTCCCCGGTCTGTCAAAATCCTTTCAGGGCAGCCAAAAGGTTGGATCAAGTTGTTGTAGAGGGCTTGAACTGTTGTGCTGGCGGACTGGTCCCTAGTGGGCACTGCCAGAGCATATTTTGAAAATAAGTCCGTTATAACTAAAATATAAGGGTATCTGTCTTGGGGCCTTCCCAAGGAAAGGTAGTCCACCCCCACAAGCTCAAATGGGTAAGAGGTAGTAATGGGCACTAGGGGGACCCTAACCTCAGGCCCAGCCTTTGCGCAAACGCATTGTGGGCAGGTTCCCGTCCAGTCCTTCACATCTTGGGCCATTCTTGGCCAGTAGCAGCGCTGTCGCAGTATGGCTAAAGTCCGCTCACTGCTTGGGTGCCCATGGGCCTGGTGGTAAGCCCGCCATGTCTCTCTGGCTTCTTGGTGAGGGACGATCACTTGGAAGACTTCCAACCCCGAGGCAGTCTCCTTGTACAGCCTTCCCAGGATACCACCCCGCAGCACGACCTGGTTCCACTCTCGTCGCAGCAGTTTCACATAAGGGGACAAAGGGTCACTCCACTCAGTTGGGGGCACTTGTTGTTCTTTCCACTGTCGCAGCTGCATCAGCTCTGGGTCTTTGGCCTGCCGTTCCGCCCAGGTCTCTTCTCCCTCGACCACCACTCTGTCAGCACCGGCCGGTGTTGATTCTTGTGGGTCTGGCAACCTGGACAGAGCATCAGCATTCTTATTTTGTACACCTGGCCGATATTTAACTGTATATCTGAAGTTTGCCAACTGCGCCACCCACCGTTGCTCCACGGCGCCAAGGCGGGCTGTCTCCAAATGCACTAAGGGGTTGTTATCAGTAAACACAGTGAACTCAGCACCATACAGGTAATCTTTGAACTTTTCAGTGACAGCCCATTTCAAGCCTAACAGCTCTAGCTTAAAAGAGCTGTAGTTTTGGTCATTCCGCTCTGTTGGTTGCAAGCTACGGCTGGCATAAGCGATCACTCGTTCTGTGCCATTTTGTACTTGTGCTAGTACTGCCCCCAACCCTTCTAAACTAGCATCTGTATACAGTCTGAATGGTTGAGTGAAATCTGCATACGCCAATATGGGAGCACTAAGTAGGGCTTCTCTTAACTGGTCAAATGCTTGCTGGCACTCTGGTAGCCAAGTAATGGTTGTAGTCTTCCCATGGGTAGCAGTGCCACGGGTCAAAGCATTCAATGGTGATGCTATTTTGGAAAAAGCAGGTATGAAACGGCGATAGTACCCTGCGAAGCCAAGGAAAGATTTTACCTGCTTTACAGTCTGAGGAACAGGCCAATTTCTCACAGCAGCAGTCTTGGTGGGATCTGTTGCAACACCTTGCTCACTGATGACATGGCCAAGGTAGCTCACCTCCGTCTGAAATAAATGGCATTTCTTGGGCTGTAGTTTTAACCCGTGGAGATGAAGACATTGGAACACCTCCTCTAGATGGCGCAGATGGCTACTGAAATCAGGAGAAAACACAATCACATCATCAAGATAAATTAATAATGACTCGTTTACTAGGTTTCCCAGGCAACGCTGCATTAATCTTTGAAAAGTGGCGGGAGCATTACATAATCCAAAAGGCATACGGTTGAACTCATATAAGCCAATTGGAGTTGTGAATGCAGTTTTCTCTTTGTCCAGCGGGTGCATTTCTACTTGCCAGTAGCCACTTGCAAGATCTAATGTGGAGTACCATTTGGCAGCTTTGAGTCCGGTTAATGACTCCTCTATACGGGGCAAGGGGTACGCATCCTTGTGAGTGAGGGCATTTAACTTTCTATAGTCAACACAGAATCTCCAACTCCCATCCTTCTTCTTGACTAGCACAATTGGGGCAGCCCAAGGGCTTGCGCTCTCGCTCACGACACCACTTTCCAGCATGTTCTGTAATAGGACCCTCAACTCAGAGTACAGACTTGGGGGAACTGGTCGATATCGCTCACGACTCGGGGGCGCTGAACCTGTTGGTATCTGATGTTTCACGATGCCTGTGCAGCCAAAATCCTCATCATGCCTGGCAAACACTTTCTCCCATTTGGCCAGTAAGTTGGTCATCTCCCCCTGCTGGTCTGTAGTCAGCCCGTCTCCCTGTAACGACAACACTGGATGTGGTTCAGTAGCATTGGCATTCTCCATAGCTCCTATTCGCCTCACCTCCACTTCCACAACATCAGTCGCCACACTATTGAGAATGAGTTCTTGTTCCCCTTGAATGTCATCTGTGGCTACTTCAGTCACCTGGGCCAATGGTTGGCGCTGTGGCACCTCTACAGGGTAAGGGTTGGGATTGCAAAGCCTGCAGGGCACTCGTCCACCACTCAGGGTCGCCAAAATGCGGCCCACACGCCATTCATAGTCACAGTCAGGGAGTGGTTCTATGATCACCTTACATGACTGGTTAAAAGCATTTTCTGATACCTGTGTCCACACGATCATCTCTGACTGGGGGGGGAGGACGATTGGTTCTTGTCGTGGCAGTTTGGCCGTCCCTTGATAAGGGGGAAGGGGCCCTCTGGTGGTTATCCGGTGGCACTCTGCAAATGCATGTGCCCAGGCCTGTCCTTCTACCAGAGGCAGCATGGTTTTGAACGCTGACAGTCCTGGATGGTTCCCCTGAGTGAGAGCAGACCACAGAGGTTTAATAATGTTCATGCCAAGTATACCTTTATCTGGTCCCAAGCATTCGTCATTTACAATTATAACCCCCTTTCCTAAAGCCTGGACACTTCCTACCGTACAGTCGACCAAAGCATAGCCTACATAAGGGATCTTCAGGCCGTTGGCAGCCCGTAAAGTCAGCCAGGGGGCATCATCAATGTTGGTTAAACGGGTCCCTTCAAAGTATTTTTTAAACAAACTTTGGCTGAGTAAAGTAACCTGTGATCCAGTATCAAGCACAAATGGCACAGACTTTCCATTAATTTTTATAAAAACACTAGGGCACTCACCGATCAAGGCAGACTTGTGTCGTGACGTGGGCTCCTTATCCGGGATAACGGCCCCTACTACCTGGCCCTCAGCTGTAGGGGGATTTAAAAATCCCGACGCCCCGATGGTCTGTGAGGGCACCAGCGCTGCACGTGGCCAGCCTCACCACAACTTCGACAAATAGGTCGGCCCTGTGCATCCCACTGGTAGGCGAATGTACCTGGTTGCCGTTGCCTCGCTT
>NC_085004.1:19657387-19687387 GCF_963854185.1 Sardina pilchardus | reverse complement strand
TCTTTAGTGGCTGGCCGTTATGCATAAGACATGTTCGGCTATGATATGATATCTGCGTGGAAATATGAAACCTAATATAAAATCAGAGTTTTCAGAGAGTGGCAAAACGCTATACACAAAGTCAGTTTTCGCACAAGCGGTTTGAAAAATGTGCTCCCAGTCCGCATCTCTTACTTACACACACACACACACACACACACACACACACACACACACACACACACACACACACACACACACACACACACACACATCCATCGGTTAGGCCAAGAGGGGCGGTTCATGTGTGGATTGATAATAGAGCACCCCTGCCTAGAGATTGCTACCTCGACGCCGCGCCATGCTATTTTTCTCGGCGGAGGATCGGCCCGGGCAGGCGTGACCATCTGCCTGAAGATCGTTTTTCCTGTTACTTAGCAGCGATTGCTTACGTCCCCGAAGCTATGATTCATACCAGCACTCTGTTCAGCTCTACACAGCAGCATCTGTTCCAGGAAGCTCAGGGGCCTTTACCTGGTCAGCAGACTACAGGGGGAGAAGAGGCGCGATGAAAGAAAGAGAGAGAGAGAGAGAGAGAGAGAGAGAGGAGAGAGAGAGAGAGAGAGAGAGAGAGAGAGAGAGAGAGAGAGAGAGAGAGAGAGAGAGAGAGACTCAGAGAATCTGTGCGATAATGGACGGCCCATGAGTTTTTGGTCCTCCATCTTGGACGGGTAAAGAAGCCAGTAAGCATTTATCAGAGGCATGTTGGTAAACACCATCTGTTTTTTAAAGCTGTTTTTTTTGCTTCTCTTCTGTGATTGGAGTGAAATTCAGCAAATAATATATCGATGCAACATGGAAAGAAAACTGCCTGGTGCAATGTCAGCAACGGATTCTTAAAAAAATAATAATTGATGCTCATCCTTTTTTTTACATATTAAAAAATGTCTGGTCTGGTCTTCATGTTTATCCTTGTTCAGTCATCAGACATGCTACTAAATGTAATACATGTGTAGACCTAACCGTATTGCTTTGCCTTCCCTAGAGCAATTCAAAGTAAATGATTTGCCACATGGAGGCCCCTGTTTCAATCTCTGAGTGCCAGCAGCTCATTCAAGCTCTAATTTCCCAGGACCTGAGAGGGTTAACAGGGTGTCAGGAGTGAGCGAATAAAAGGGGGAAGTAAAGGCCATTGCCTGTGGGACTTTGGGCAAGGGAGCGTGGAGGCCTTTTGCTTGTTGTAAATTAGCCTATAGTAATCACCTCTCTATATTCTGTGTGTCTTTCTTCAACACTGTGCATGATTTCAGCCATAGCCACAGTAGGCCTATGAGGAAAAGTCCAATATATTGGAAACTTCTGTTCTGGCGTAAATGTATTCATCCAATATTTGGGGTCTGGGCGTGTGGGGTAGTATGATATCAGAAAGATTAGTTCTTCAACAGCTATGTGACATTCACAGGCGTGCATCACTGTTGTGCTGATATTTTGTATTCAACAGACTGTCTAGCTCTATCTCAACCGAATCCAAAACTTCGGTCTCGCTGGCTGGGAGATAAATTGTATTGATTTCTGCCTGCAAATGCACAACTGTGATATTTGCCAGAAAAGAAACATGGATGGATCGGGCCTCCCCGGAAGTTTTCACCCCTATTTTCACTGAAATAAAAAATGACTGGCCTTGCTTTTTGGCTCTGAGCACTGGCTGGCCTTGAGCCAGTTTGGCATCAGAGTCGATTAAATGCTGTCAAACTGAGCATCAAACTAAAACTCAAACCAAATTAGTGTTATCTGTATGCCCTACATGAGTTCTGATTTGTGCGGTATGCATTAACGCCTGCTGTTCCAGCTTTATTGCCGATATTGAAGTTTTAATGCATTGTGATAGAATTTCCATAGACTCGACAAGATAGACAGGTACAATAACTCAGAAGCAATATAGTTTGAATTCTTCTAGAGCAATGACAAAAATAAAACAGATGAAAATCAAAGCAAAACAACAGTTGTCTATAATAATTTCCTTTACACCCAGAGCATCTAAATCCAAAATGTCACGTCTCACGTTCACCGCCACCAGACATCCAGAATCCCCTCTTTGTGAACGTGATGGCAGGCTGTCCTCCCTGTCTGTTGTGTGTGTGATTGCAGCCGAGGGGGTCAATGATGCTTAATTACGACCTGGGCCCTGTTCACTCTGCCATCATCTGTATTATGGTCCCATTAACAGCGCGCGGAGCAGCGGGGGAGGGGAAAGGGCAGCGCTGGCCCAAAGACACGCCGGCCGGCCGGCCAGCCGGACTGACGGAGACTCACACGACTCACACGCTGATCTGATAATGAGACGGGTGTGCTTGAGGTGTGCGTCTGTGTAGTGGCCTGACCTTATGTGTCACAAATATGGAAACAGCCAGCATTGCGGTGGACACACACACACACACACACACACACACACACACACACACACACACTGACAAACAGCACACAAAACGTGATAAGGGAGTGGGACTTATTGAATCAGCCAGATGAATAGAGGAGATGAGAATGAGGGCATTTTGTGCAAAATTATGGCTCTGCAATCACTGACCTCTTTCTTCCATATTCTGCTGTAATACAATTAAAGGATGTGTAACCTGGCTGGCAGTGCTATCACTCTCCATAATTATTGTAAAATTAAAAAATAGATTTGAATTAAATATCTGTACCTATTTGATACAAGGGTTCAAGACATTTCCTAATAGGTGCACTTGTGTGATTCATAAATGCAACTTTCCAGCAATCCTGCCATGTGCAATTACATATGTATTGTAATAAAACGTAATAGAATTACTGCACGAAGCCTTGTTGTGTTAAATGGGAGGATATCTGTCCTGGTGTTACAATCCAATTATTTCCCTCTGAAATACCTCCGCCAGTGCCTCGCTCACATTTCTCTAAATATGTCCAAATAAGTCTGTGGGGAAAAGAGGCCTTTGCTATTGATGAGCTGCATTAATAACGAATGAGAGGCTTGTGAATCTCAGCTCTAAATGCGAATGGAAAATGAATATTTGGCACAGGATTCATGAGTCAAACAATATGATTTAAAAAAAAAAGAAAAAAAAAGATGACTGTATTTCTTTGTGGCTTAGAAATGTGCTTGGAAGTTAAGAAATGAAATTCAGTGCCAATTAGAAATGCTATGAAAGATTGAAGTAACAGTCCTTTTTTTAGGTGGTTGTTTCTCCAAGATACTGTAATACTGTGTGTGAATCTTTCAAAGGATGTGTTTATTAAGCGGAGCGGAGGCATGGATCTTATTTGTTGTTATTAACTTCATAATGAGCCAGGAAGGCTGATAATCATTATTGACAGTCAGACAAATCCTTCCAGTGTGCAGTACAACATCCACCCCTTGAAAGAAAAATCTATGTTTCAACAAGTGGCGCTGCAAAGCTATTAGAATCTCTTTCTGGGGGCTCATCAACTTCTCACGTGGAGCTATCTCTGCCGGTGATCGTGATAATTCACTGCTAATTTTCTTCTTTCACGAGCAGAATGAATTGACAGTAAAGAGATGTTCAATCTGACAACAACAGCATGCTCCTGTCGAGATGCTGCACATGGACAACCAAGCACTTAGCCAGCAGACTTGTAAAGAGTTCCCGAATATATACTATATATGCACACACACACACACAGGCAGACATGTGCACAGAAATACACACTCAAGGCACACACACATACATACATGTCCAATACAGCAATCTCACTTGTGAAAACATTTCAGCCCCTCACCCTCTTGTCTACGCTACACACACAACACACACACACACACACACACACACACACACACACACACACACAAACACACACAGACACATTTAGCTAAAGTAATGGGGGTGGGTGGGTGAGTGAGTGGTGTTCAATTAATAACTACGTGCGTCCCCCTCCGGAGACCAGCAGACAGGCAGTGCGCATCTAGAACCCCGTGTTTTTATTTTTCATTTCCAAGCCCCGCCATCATCCGAACACACTCTCTCCACTCTCTCTCCGAGGTCTGTGGGGACAACTGCCCTAGATTGCTGAGCGGGCTTTTCTTCTCCGTGAACGATGGAGGCGAAAATCCGCCTGCATGTGTTTCTCTTCCGCGGAGATCAGTCATGAACCTCTCCCGTGCCACAGCGTTGTGTGCTCCGGCTACAGTGCCCGATCCACTGGCAGGGTGGTGGTGGTGTGTGGTGTGTGTGTGTGTGTGTGTGTGTGTGTGTGTGTGTGGAGGAGGAGGGGGGGGGGGTAATAGGAGGGCTTTTGCCCAGACGCTCCCAGTGTAAACCTCAGCTACAGGCTCACAGGCAGACGCACTGCGTGTGGTGTGGTGTGTGGGCTTGGTGGGGGGAGGCAGCGCTGTGCCACGGCACCCCAGAGGTAGGAGAGGACAATACCACCATGACAGACTTTGCCATTCTTTGCCACGTGTACAGAGATGAGAGAGATAACAGAGAGAAAGAATGAGAAAAAAGAGAGGGGGCGAATGAACGAGAGAGAGAGACAGACAGACAGAAAGAGAGAGAGATAAAAATGAAAGGAGGGTTCACATCATGTACCCAATAGACTTTAAATATAGTGCACACAATCAGTCAATCTTATCTATTCATACCAGTTAAATTGTCATACGCACAATAGGAAGAGATGAATAAGGTGAAGAACTGTTTGGAAACCATAATTGACAGTCTTTGGCTGTTCAAGGCTTAAGCTGGAAGGCTATCATTAAAGCTGTCTACTACTATTCCTCACAGAATGGGAGACTGAAGGAGCTCGGGGGATTTAAAAAAAAAAAAAAGAACACTGACATAATAGCTAAACAGGCAAGGAAGGCAATTTTCACCTCCATAGGGTTTTGTGTGAAGATTTATACAAGTTATGTAACGTGAGACTTTAACTTAGCAGAGCCCAGGAACAATAACCTGGGCTATTAATCTTACAGTATATGTAGAGAGGTGGAATGGAAGCTGGTACTGGGGCTGGAAAAAAAATACCCATACAGATGGTCATTAGCGACTGTGACCCGCAATGAAAGTCAGAGTTCAGTGAGGAATGGCGGAGACTGCCTCTTGGGCTTGTTAAAAGCAGCTCAGCCTCGATTTTTCCAACTGAACTGAGGCCTTCCAGACGGCGAGGGCCATATTGAGTGGTGATAGCGATGGTGTGTGTGTGTGTGTGTGTGTGTATGCAAGCGTGTGCGTGTAGTGTGTGTGTGCGTGTGTGAGTGTGTGATTGTGTGTGTGTGTGTGTGTGTGTGTGTTTTTTCCTTAAAGGGTGTTGGGGGAGGTGGGGGAGGGGGTTCGTCAAGCTGAGTCATCCTTTGTGAATCGGGGGACCAATTTAGCTGCAACCCGATGAAATCTTTTTCAGGGTGGTAGTGCCGTCTGCTCGATTAGCATGCAGAGTTGATGCATCTAAATATGAGCTCCTCTGAAGCAGGGGCAGGACAGGGGGTCGGGCCGTGCGGTTTGGAGTGGCGGTTTTGGGCAGAGAGGCACTGTTTACTTCTTCCTGGTCTGACAGGGAAAATTCATCAAGAATTTACCAGCAGTGCTTAAACGACGAAGGCGCCATGCGAGACTCTCCCCCGTGGATAAATATTGACTCTTGTGCGCGCAGCAGATGGCTAGAGCTTTCGATGTGGAAGCTGCTGCGGCAGAGAGTGTGTGTGTGTGTGTGTGTGTATGTGAGTGTGTGTGTGTCCACGATGATGTCTGACTGTGAGTGGTGTGTGTGTGTGTGTGTGTGTATAAGAGTGTGTGTGAGTGTGTGTGTGTGTGCACAACGATGTGCGTGTGTCTGACTGCGTGTGTGTGTGTGCACGCGTGTGTGCACTGATGTGTGTGTGTCTGACTGTGAGTGTACGTGTGTGTGTGTGTGGTGCATGGTGACATCTGGTCCCTGAGCCCGGTGGACAGAACTCCTACATCAGTCGCCCGTGTTGCAGCCGCGCTGGCCGTCAGTCCGGCCGCCCGGAGCCCTGTCCAGGGACTGCTCCTGCGAGCCACCGCGCTGACCAAAAATCCTTTAGCTTTTTCATCTCAGCTCAAAAACAGCCTCTGAGCCGCAGACAGCCTCACTTCTGAGACTGACCCGGAGTCAGTTGGAGGCAGAGCGACCTGGTCAGGATCTGACAGGCCCTCACTTCTGACAGGCTCTCAGCTCAACACAGCTGTCGACGCAGCCACCTCTCTAAAACTAAACACAACAAACTCCTGCTCCCGGCAGGGTCACTGAGAGGCCGCAGTTGCGATCAATACAGAAGATGGGTAGGGTTATGGAAGACAGGTCTTGCCTTTAGCCGATCTTACACAGAAAAGCCAGTATATCATTGTATTGCTTTGAGGGTGGTCACTGTGAAAGCATACAAAAGTACCGCAACAAATCCTGTACCACAACAAAAACTTCACAAAATCAATGTGTGGTTGTGCCAAAATATTACACATCAAGCACAGCAAGCACTTAACTCATGATTATTATGTACAGTAAAGGATGTCACAGACGGTCCTCAGGATGAGAATTGCGATGGCCATCAAAGGTTTAAAGCATTGAACATGAGGTTAGAATGGTGGTAGTAATGGTATTACGAGAAACTACACAAAAAGCTCCTGTCAATACGAGATCTTTCCACTGGTTTAGGTGTGTAAATTGCTGGCCTTACAATTACTTGTCCAGACTTCTTTCACTTTGAAAATATGTCATTGGTTGGTCAGATTGTAGTATTCTTCAATGTTAATGAAAACTACATTTATGCTCTGGGAATTAATTCTGTCCCCTGGACGCAATTACGATCCCTCCTACATTTAGCATTAGCTTTCTGCACAATGGGCAATGTGATACGGCCATGAATCCCCCTGGAGGAGTATAAAAATGGCTCTCTGGAAAGTCTGAAAGGCCTGACTCTGAGCCCATCACCTTGCTCCCAATCTTCCCTAAGAGAGCAGACGAATCTAGATTGAATCTGGACAAAATGTGAATTGAAACTGAACTGAATCTGA
The DNA here is from genome assembly GCF_963854185.1 of Sardina pilchardus. Classification (NCBI taxonomy): domain Eukaryota; kingdom Metazoa; phylum Chordata; class Actinopteri; order Clupeiformes; family Clupeidae; genus Sardina; species Sardina pilchardus. The sequence goes on along the minus strand of NC_085004.1, from coordinate 19,680,389 downwards.
ATCTGAATGTTATTCCCATGTCGTCTCATCCTGATATCTCTGTGTCGCTGCGACCTTATCAGGTTCTTGTGATGTTGACACTGATAAGTTTAATTCGGAGTGGTCAGCGGTTATTGTGGTGCTGCACGTGTTCAGAAGCTGCTGCAGACAAACAGTATGTACAGTAACTTCTGTACCACAGACAACAACAAGCATGAAGCTACCACCCATAGACAAGTATGAAGCTCCACTGATGGTCCTCTGCGGTGGGGAGGTTGATCTCCCTTAGTCAGCTCTCCTCTGTTCCTAAAGCCTCTCCTCCACATTCTCAGCCTGCCATATTGTCCACTAGTCTTAATGTATAATTAGCTTAGTGCATTTGCATATCTCTCAGAGTTACAGTCTCTCTGTGCCGCGATAAAAGAGAATAAATCAGCTTGTGCAGGAGAAAAAGAGACAGCGATAGACAGCCAGAAAGGAGGAGGGCGAAAACACAAGGAGAGAAGAGAGAGCAGGCAAAAGAAAGAGAGAGAGAAAGAAAGAGAGAGAGATCAATAACAATCAACTAAAGTTTGTTTTATTTAAGTTCAGCGATAAATACAGATTGACCAGTCTGTCACGGGGAAAAGATGCATGTTCTAGCAATTTACAGTCTGCCATTACTCTGGCCTAAACTACTGTTGCCTGCTGCTTTCCTACCCCCCCGTTAAATTCGATAAAAGGCCAACATGCCAACCAAAGGACAATACTGGTTTGTATAATGAGCTTAATGTCTGCTGCGATCAATTTCTGCCCTCGTGGTAGTCAGGCTATACTTTCTGCTTGGTCATCACAGAGCACAATCCAGCTGAAAAAAAAAAAATCACAAAAGACCAGCACGCCACTCATTTAATACCCTTAAAGGACAATATTCCCTGACATAACGCTGATAAGCAGCAGGCGACGTACCAGCGGATAAACGAAAAGAGCATTAAGCTACCGGAGCGATATGAAATACGTCCTGTCTGGTCCTCAAGGATACCCCTCTCATATCTCTCCCCCCACTTCCCTCCCTCCCGAATCGCAAAGTGAGGGTGAGAGAGACAGAAAGGGAGAAAGAGGAGAGGAGGGTGGGCTCTGAATTATAATCTCAGCCAGACTCCAAATGGATTATATCTAATGGCTTTGCCTCGGCAGCCTGGTGGCGAGGGTCTGCTGATATGTGTCGGATTTCCTGCGGGAGCGGACATGGGACACTCTCATGCAAATTGAGATGGAGTGAGCGAGTGAGAGAGAAAGAGAGAGCGAGAGAGATGGAGTGAGAGGGAGAGAAGGAGAGAGTGAGAGTACCCTCGGCCCCCTGAAGACAGCCTGTATTTCAAGCCGCGTTTTTTAATACGATAAAGGCCACTGCCAAACCTTTCACTGTCAGTGACCTTCACCGAGACATTAACGGTGTGATAAAACACAATCCACTATACCCCTTGCAGAAATATTTGTGGCCATCATAAGTACGCTTGGAGAGGAAGTGTATTCACAAAGACGGTGCCAAAATCTACTGACAGTGGAAAGTGACCCCTTGGCAGACAACAGTGATTCATTCATTCAAGTGTGTGTACTCTATTGTGATAAGTGTGTCACACCTAACAGAGGTATATCAGGGGAAGACATGAAAAGTCTTAGAGTCTAATGGTGACGTAGACTGTTTGAGAGCTTTTTTTAGAAATAAGAAAACCACAACTCAGTCTAACTAAACAACTAACATCCACATTCCACACTTTTGTTTTGGTTATGAGGCAACCACAGAATGCGGAACATACAGTAGCTAAGCCCTATGCAGGCCCATGTAAAGGTATATGGCAGCATCTTTGTCAGGTGCACAACGAGTGCAACACAACTTTTGTAAAATGTATTCTAGACAAAGTCCATTTTGCCGTCATAATTCACACCGAGCTGTTGGCACTGCTCTTACATTATACAGAGCGTGGGCGAAGATCACGGTCAGTAACAAGCTCATCTCCACCCTAAGAGGACACCTGTTGAACAAATGAATGCGAGAGAGCTAGAGAGGGAGGGAGAGAGAAGGCGAAAAAGAGATAGAGAGACTCGGCTCACTCCTCGGCATCCTCATGAAGCTTGCATGAGCTTTCACACAGATCTGTTAAAACACATCCCCACCTCCCCGTCGCATTTCTCTCCCTCGTCAAGGTCAGAGCGCAATTGGCACGTCTGAAGAGGCCCGCATTCAATGATTTAGACAATACCCCGAAACGCACGAGGCTGATGACACTTGCGCACAAGAAGTGGCTGACGGACGGCTCAGGGAGTGTGTTATTGATAATTGGTGTTGAATGAGGCAATGTGTGAAACGGTTTTCCCTTTTACAAGTGGGAAAAATCAGCATCTCGACAACGCGAAAACAAAGACGAAATCCGCCTGCATTCTCTCCCCTCTCTCTTTCTCACTCTCGCTATCACCCTCTGTCGTGTCACGAAAGAGTGTTTTTTTTTGTTTTTTTTTAACAAAAAAGCGTCCTATTCCTGGAGCCTTTTCTGTCACTCGAGCAGTGGCAGCGACAGCGGCAGCAGCGACGGTGCTGATTTGACTTGATCCGATCTGAGCCACGCTTTGGCCTAGTGACAAGAGAGGCCCGCTAGTGCGCTTCCTCTTCTTCTTCTTCTTCTTCTTCTCCCTCTCCTCCTCCTGCGTGGGAACGCCTACGCCTGAAACTCATCTTTTCTGGGAGTGAATGAAACGTTCGCCCCGGGGGGGGGGGGGGGGGGGGGGGCGTGGGGGCGCTCTGGTACCTGCGAGGGCTGACTTTGAGGGCCCCTTCTTTAACACGAGACACAGCAGCAGCACACAGGCAGGCAGGCAGAGCGCTTCGACGTGGCGGAGGAGGAGCGAGCGCGGAGCGAGCGCGGTGCGTTAGCGGCGCGTTAGCGGCAGAGCCGGAGCGGGGAAGGATCATTAGGACACTTTCCCTTTTACCATGAATAATACAAGAACGCCTTGAAATGTTAACTTTGCAGGCTTCAAGCTGATTTAGCCATCACCCAGTCGGAGGCTCGTGCTGCCTGGTATGAGGGAAGACAGTCGTCCCCCCCCCCCACCCTCCCCGCGTAGGCTCCCCCGCTTCGCCTCTGCAGTGTAGTGATTTTTGGGGGAAGCTTCTGTGATGGGTGACCTGGAAATGCCTCTTTAATCTATCTTCATCATTTGCAGCACACTCCTTCTCTCTTCCAACCAGGCATAGGCCAGGAAAGCAGACAGCATGAAATATGCATGGCCCCGACCATTATGTAAACGCTTAATATGTATCCATTCAGTGACTCATTGAAGAAATGGAGTGCGGCTCTCCCCCATCTTAAGCCATCTAGTTATAATGGAGAGAAGACATTCTTAGCGGTAAAATTATTTTTTGGAAAGTCCAGTTAGTTTGTCTGTCGTGGAGTCACCGTAGGCTCTGCTGCCGTTGTTTATCTGACCAAACAAGCTTTGTTCTTGTTTCCGTTGGAAAGTCGTTCTGCTGCGATGGTTTACAAGCTGCAGAAACAACACGGAGACAGCATTGCCTGAATTGATCAGGGATGATGCCAGTGCACAGATTGCCTGGCTTTAAGTTGAGCTGGAGGCTCAGGAGAAATGAGAGAGAGGGAGAGAGAGGGTGTGTGTGGGGGGGGTGGGGTGGGGTGGGGGGGGGTTGGGGTAGAAACAAGGGATGAGTTGGACAGCCGAAAGAGGAAGAGAGGGAGGGAGACAGAGCAAGAGAGAAATAGAGAGAGCGTGCAGAGACAGGGAGAGAGAGAGAGAGATGTGTTTATTTATAGAGAATAATGAGCCTAATTGGTAAATTGGTGCAGTGATTGATCGCGTATCGAGCTGTCTGGGCTCCAGAATGAAGGATGTCTTTAAATAGAGGGAATGACACCGGGCGAAAGGCAAGACAAGCGTGGGCCTACAGAGACAGAGCTCAGATACAACCTGTTCCAGACCCACACAGTAGGCGCGCTGTGCGCACGATAACTCCCAACCCTTGCAGCTCACACAACCTTTACATTCACCTCATCACAGTGGCACTGAGAGCACACCACTACCCAGTTCACACCCTGGCCAAAGTGCATTTCCTGTATAAATTGGCCCCTATGGTTCACTTTAAGAATAGTGGACTTTAGAAAATGTTAAACCTTGTTCTGCTGTCGTACGTATGCAGTGGTTATAGAATATTACATAACAAACCTGGTGTTAATCATACTTCTAAATACATCTTGCAGTGGACTGTATTAACATATTAAGTGGATTGTTCAAAATATGAAGCATATATACTGTAGCACTATAGTGACTATAAAGTTGACATATGGGTCTCCATAGCATTTGGCGAATGTAGCCTGGATTAAGGGGAAATGAAATGGCAAACATTATAATTTCACATGATTAGTGTCACTTCGGTATCATGCAGCAGTCAAAGGTAGTTTCGTAACCCAACTTAGAGGGTAATAAAAACAGGCCATCCCAGTGAGAGCTAAGCATAGTGATTATGAGGATGCTGTTTCATATGCCATACGAATGCGAGTCCAGAGCATGCCTGATGCCTACCCTACACAGCCCTCGTAAATATTAAATGTGCGCTTGAATGTGTGGGGTTATTAATAGTTGCTGCTGTTGAAAATCACACCCTGTTTCGAAGAGTGCAAATTAATATGACTGCTCAGATCTCGCTGGCTCTCTGCTGCAACTGTAATTACCTCTTTTCCCCTCTTCCTCCTCCACCTCCTCTCCTCTCCTCTCCTCTCTTCCCCTCCCCGCCCCTCCTCTGTCTGAACGCAAAAACGCCTCATGTCGGACTAAATATAGATCCTGATTCGATAATTACTATTTATCTGTCAATCTATCCGTAATGTATTATAAGCACGCCGCATACGTGGTCCCACAAACGCGGCGCAGGTTAGAGCGCTTTGTGAGCGTGTGAGCAGCTGCACTCGTCATTATGCCCACGGAGGGGCTTCAGATAAAGAATTACTCATCTCCCAACAATATTCCACCTCACACAGTGGAATTAGCTCCGAGGCCTATCCATTTCCTTCCTGTCGGTTTCCGATTCAATTACTCTGTGCCCCGGGTTACGCGCGGCCGGCTGGAAATGGTGTAGGGGGCAGAGGCTGGGCAAAGAGGGTGGGGGGGGGGGAAGAGGTGGGGGACTTATGGATCTGGAGTAACATTCTAATGGATTTCAAATATGATTTCAGTTCCTGAAAGGATAGGTCACCATTACGCGTAACCATATTAAAGTGCAATCAAAGATTTTTTCAGCCCGTTCCCAGGCGGTGGTCTCACAGACACAATGTCTCGAATGTCGGCACGTTATGCGTAATTATCCAGACCGTGATTGATGGGCTGTATTGTTAGCCTTACAAAACCAAAAGGAAGCTCCAGCATGGCCTATTGTAATTGTGTGGCAATTAGCTAATATCCTGGAGTCTTCCTTTGAGACACCAGCTCATCCTTTGTTCCTGAGTGATGTATGCTGTTAATGTAAGGCAGCGCAGTAATCATGGGTAACTTCACTCCTTGGCTCACGCATATCCTTCTCACATTAAAGCAGAAGTGATGGACATGAGCATTATACAGTATAGCCACACACACACACACACACACACACACACACACACACACACACACACACACACACAGACACACACACACACACACACACACACACACACACACACACACACACACACACACACACACACGCGCACACACACACACACACACACACACACAAAGACTATTTGAATGTCAACTAGTGAGCATATGTCCCACAGGATATTGAGGGCTTAACGTTCACGGCACTGCAGTGTTGAAGACAATCAGCTGAGAGATCTGTGGCACCAGCAGGGAGCCGGGCCACTCCCAAAACACAGCACACAGACAGAGGGATGAGCCCCGCATCCCCAAACACACTTTAAATAGGGAGATAGATCAGTGTGTCGCCGAGCTGAGTGATGACACGACAGACCAAGGTCTCCGACGACGAGGGCACAGGTGTGGCGTTATCACTCGCTCCGTCCCGGGCGAGGCCGTGCCGTGTCCTCAGGACCCCCGAGTCGCCGATCCCCAGACACCTGTTATTAATTCTCTCCCATTTAATCAGTAGGCAGCCGAGCCACCGGAGGATGACAAATGAAAAATACGAGCCGGGGAAACGGAGAGGAGGGGAGAAGAGGAGGGAGGAGAGGGGGAGAGAAAAAAAGAGTGAGAGAGAGAGAGAAAGAGAGTGAGAGAGAGAGAGAGAGACTGCCGCCAAATTTGCCGTTCTCCACTGGAATCCTTGTTTCTCCGTCTAAGAGATGCATTGTTCTCCCGGTAAAATAATGGATGACCCAATGCATGGGAGTGCAGCGTGGAATGTCAATAAATAGTTAATGTACAATGCTATCACCTGAGTGTGTTATGGGTGCACAGGGTCACGAGAGGAATAACTTACAGGGCTTTAGCAGCATGCAGCAAGTACACCTCCAGAATCTAAAAGGTGTGTGTGTGCGCGCACAGGCGTATGTGTGTGTGTGTGTGTGTGTATGTGTGTGTGTGTGTGTGTGTGTGTGTGTGTGTGTGCATGTGTGCATGTGTGTTTGTCAGGGCGGACGACGGTTGGTTGAAAAGAAGACATACACGGCAGCCAAACACATTTTCAGGTAGAATTGTCTCCTGGATGCCTCTCGTGATCCAAACGATTAATAAAGAATGAGAACAGAGAGAGAGAGAGAAACAGAAGGATCATTTATTAAACTGACATGCTGCTCTTTTAGGGCTCGATTTAAAGCCCTCCTTTGCATATAAAGTGGTTTCATTATAATCAGTTTTTAAATCCTTTCTCTGGGCCTCCCTGTCCTCTGACAGCTGAGCTAGCTCGCAGAAAATGTCAGTGCCTCGCCGCGGCCGAGGCAACCGCTAATCCTGCTGCACCGCCGCGTGGTTGCTAAGCATCGGCATGCATGCGCGGAAAGAGAACATAAATCAAGAGATGGATCTTGCAGGGAGATGCGCACTGATAGGGCCCTCCTCCGGCCGCCCTGGCCCAGCCTGTGAAGACTCTATTGTTTTCTCTGTAGTTACATGTGAAGCCGACTACTCCAATTACTAGCCAAGGGCCAAAGTGTTTTTGTGTGTATGTTGTTGTGGTTGCTTTGGTACAGTATTTATGCCCGCCGGTTCCTGTCACGCCGCAACCTGTACAAGCCGGTATTTCTTGCTTGTCTTATTTTGGAGCTTTGCCATTAGTTTGGTTAATGAAGACGAGTGGGGCTATCCTTGAGTGATATACGTGATGAAGGATCTAGGTTATTCTGCTTCGATAGCATAGTTTGTGCTCGTTGGTCTTGTTTTTCCTGAAACAGCATACAATTTGTTTGTTTTTGAATGCTCAAACTAAGAACACAGAGGGCCCTGCATTTTTTTTTTTTTTTTTTAGTGCGTCTGAGCTCCACTTTGAAGGGATCATGAGTCTTGATGGACACGGTTTTGCACCGAGGTTACATCATGCATTCAGAAACAATTGACAAGTCGGTTTAAACTCCATAAAGCGTCCTTTCATGTCTCTGATGCCTCAATGCTTAGATCTGTTGGCACCTCGGAGGGTATGCGGAAACAGGTAGATCAACTGGTTCTGGCACAAAGAATAACATTCCTCTTTGCGAAAACAGAATGTAGTGACTGACTGGTAATGATTGATGTTTCATGAGTGTAATGATTCATATAAGGCCATTTTGGGGTTAAAGTGTCAATTGCAGTTTCCAGCAAATGCACAAACTATAACTAAATAAAAAGTACATAACAGAAAAGGGGCTATATTAATATGAAGCTGTAGATTTTTTTTTTTTACAACAGACTGAAAGACTGTGAGCAAGATAAAGGAAAAGAGCAATAAAAACAAAGTGCAAGAATTAGTCGCTCATGGGATGTCCTCCACATTGTTTTATCTGACAAGCTTCCACTGCGCCATAACCACATCTTGAGACAATGATGTCAGATTAAACACCCCCCGGGAAGCAAAAACTGAGCAGTTTCCACTGAATGTGCTCACTCACTACATTATTCTTTGAGAAGTGCACACCATGATCATATCATCATCAACAGCGCACCAGATTTGCACAACCGCAATTCGACACCAAATTACAAAACAATCCATCCTTACACAAAGCTTTTTTCTTGTCTTGTGATTTAACATCTTATCTGTTGTCATATCTGTTTTGTCTTAGCAACCCCTGATAAAGGATACAGAAATGACAAGGAATAACAATCCCTGTATCATGTTTAAATCAACAGGGCATCAATCATCACAGAAACCTGTTGATATACAGTATATCAATGTGCCACTAAAGTCACAGCAGGACAGCTCACACATACAGGCTTTCATGTCTTTTGTGAATAGGAAGCTTATAGAATTGGCAACATTTAAGGGTGCAACATAATAACTTCATTATTTAGGCAACGAAAAGGTTGTGTGAAATGTAGAAATCTAGACGCACCCTAGCGGCCAAAAATATTTTCGCCTAGCGGGAGGGTCGTTGAGGCCAAGCCTGCGTTCGACTCCAGGCCAGCCTATCCAATCAGAACGCTCTATCTGTGTACGGAGTCCTTGAGCCCGCCTTAGCTCACCTTTGGATTCCGATATTGACACCAAGGGGCTGGACCATGCGTCCTCGTTCGACGAGTTGGGTGTGAGACCCTGTTGCACAACCATAGAGAAAAACAAAAGATGGATGAGGCTAACGAAGCGTGCTCGTTTGAATCGGCTTTGGAAGAGTTAGACTTGGGCTTTTCTTTGAAGGTTGAGTAGAAAGAGGCACTCAAGTCATTCGTTTTAAAGAAGGATGTATTTGCCGTTTTACCAACCGGCTACGATTGGTCACAAATGCTGGCCTATTACGTGCAGAGGCAGTTTGAAAGACAACTGTTCATCATCCCACCCACAGGCTTCAGCTCTGTGAATGGTCCGACCCCAGACTATACATTTCTGTATAGTTTGGCTTGCCAGGCTGGTGAAATGTTACACCCAATTTCGAATTACGAAATGTTGACGTTCAAATATATGACACGGAAAACTTACAGTGTTTCCGGAAAACAACATATCCGGATAGGAGGAAACATATACCAATCTATAGTGTGCGTAGATCACATCGTCACATCTTTCCACGTCTTCCCTGGCGTCAAATTCTTTTACCTTTAGCTACTTCCTTAGATTGTCATGCATAAATCAACAGGGTGTCCATCGCTATAGAAAACTTATACCATTGCACAAGTTGCTAAGCTAGGGGCGAAAGTGAGAGAAATTAATTGAATTTTTTTTTTAATGAGCCTGCACTTTAAGTCTGTGTGAGTCGCCCCGGCCCAAACAAGATAACGTTGGAAAAGGAGTCAGGCTCTTCCTTTTAATGAGACTAGAGGTCTCGGAACCTCATTTAACGTCTTCCATCCATGAGAACAAATACTTGATTGGATGGAGGGGGAGGAAGGGGGGATGAGGGGAAAGAAAGAAGATTAAAAGAGAAGTGAGATCGTTGCAGAGGGTGGCGATGAGTGAGCTTCCGGTGCAGAGGCTTCAAGGCCACAAAAGGCATCTTTCACCTCCGAACAGTGGGTGTTGAATACCTGTGGGCCCTCGTCTGGAGGTAATCTAAGCTGAATGCCTCTCGTTCATCTGAGCTCGCTAATTAGGAATTGGTATGAGCTGGTGGGTAAACTAACAGTGTGTGTGTGTGTGTGTGTGTGTGTGTGTGTGTGTGTGTGTGTGTGTGCAAATGTGTGGTGGGTGTGGGTGTGTTCAGAGGGTGAAAAATGATCAATGCCATGCAAGCTACAAAGAAATGCAATCGGAAAAGCTGCTTTAAGGATCAACCACATGTCTTTGAACACCTCCAACCTGTTAGGAGGGGAGAATGCTATCTTTTAATGTCTCTTATTTACAAATGGATGAGAGAGCAGTTTTACTTTTTCTTTCAAAACATAAGATTTATAATAAGAGCAGGGGAGTAATAGCCCCCATTTATTCAACAATTTGTATCCAGATAGCATTCATGTATACAGTTGGATCACATTTACACTTTAAATGAGTCTTCTGCCATAGAGATAGTACCTCTCAAGCACAAACCATATTATTCTTGCATTTTAAAGTCCTGAACATGAATGCACATTTCATTACTTGTTTCTGGTAAAGAAAATAATATCAGGACATGATTAGGATTAATGACAACAGTTGCATGTAAAAACTAGAAAAGCACTCCGAGAGCGCAGCTACCTCCGCCTGCATTGTTCTTCCTAAGTTGTCATACATTTGAACCGAAACTATTCAGATCGCCACCACGTGGCCATACAATGCCATTACACCACTAAGCTAAATACATAAATACCTCTGGAATCCCGACAGAGTTACGGATCAGTCCCAAAATGTAATGGTTTCTTCCTTGTGTCATGCCTGACCTTCCCTGAAAATCTCATTGAATTCCATCCATAACTTTTTGAGTTATCTTGCTAACAGACAGACAGACAAACAAACAGACAGACAAACAAACAAACAAACGCCGGTCCCTGATGAAAACATAATACCTCCTTGGCGGAGGTAAAAAAAAAAAGACAGCTAAGAAGAAAACATTGAAATCTTCACCAACAGAATAGCACAAAGCAGGAGGAATAAGCTAAGCAGTGGTCAATGACAAAGCGATCTTGAGTACAGACAAGACACCAGAACCACTGAGATGGACTGGTGAGAACTATTCCAGATGTATGAACATCAAAGGGGAAAAAATCCAGCTCCAGGCACACAGGTTTCCAAAAAAAATGTTTCCAAAATCTTTATTGTCGGTCTAGAAGCATTAAAAAAAACACCAACGCGTATCGGCCCTACAGCCTTCATCAGGATGTGTGTCACAGATTTTGGAAACATTTTTTTGGAAACCTGTGTGCCTGGACCTGGATTTTTCCCTTTTGATGTTCATGCTTTGTACCTCTCCAAGAGTACCAGTCGTTTCAAGGGACACTCGTACTCTACCAAACTTTTTATCTATTCCAGATGTACTGTATCTTCCAAGAGTAGTTGGCTGATTTATTGAGCAGCTTGACACACACTTTGACGTAATCATAACTGTTCTGATTGTGAACTTGTGTGTCTTATTTTCAATGATTTCTCACTGTCTTCTCTCTCTCTCTCTCTCTCTCTCTCTCTCTCTCTCTCTCTTCTCTCTGTCTGCAGAGGCTGATGCTACCCTGCAAGGACTGTCTAGCTCCCTCTTGGTCTGATTTTATTTTGAATGTTGCATTATTCTCCTGACCTATACAATGACAGACTTGGGCTACACAGATATTTTCAAACTTCACTACAGCGACATTTGCTACACATGCATATCTTTTTTTTCTAGTCATTTATAGTGTGTATGCACAATCTTCAGTGATCTTATCTTATATGCACAACATAGTAGCAGAGACTGCACGCACATCCGACTTGTACAGGTGCAAGGTCAAATGAAAGTCGAAGAATTGGAAAAAAAAAAGTACCCGCACTGTACACTGTTGCTGTTGCTCCCGAAGTGATTTAATTAAAACAACGTTTTGACCAGTATGGTCTTCGTCTGGTGTGATGCACAACTTAACATAACTACAGTCCGTAGAAAAATGTAGGCGAATATCTTGTTTCAAAGTTCAGAGATCGTCCACCCTGATATGAAATGATGCATGAAAACTATGATGCAAGAGACCTATTACCGAGGCTCTTTTACAAAAATATGATAGTTATATCACCTGATTGAGACATTACAAAGTTGCTCATTGTTTGTCCGTAAGTTTTACTGTGGTTTATTTTACAAATATTAAATATGACAAGTTGGATGTTAATGATAGCTAACCCATCACTTGACAGAGTCATTAAAATGCTGTTTATTTGACAGGATACTGTTTCACAGCTAACATGATAACTGTGGCACCGTCACGAGAGGTGCACTATGTTTTCATAAAAACGCAGGAGCTTTTTTTAGAGGTTCAAAAAAATGCAAGGCATTCTGGGCGCAGAAGCAGCACTCAAAACACTTCCTGCCAATACAAAGCAACATAAAAAAAGGCACACCTCACTGCAAATACTGCGCCCTGTCTGATTGCTCCTCTCAGTAGCTGATACATGCAGTTAGTTGACATGACCAGCTGATACCTGGCATGCGTAGCAACGGCACCTTCGTCAAATGGCACTGGCTAATCCTCGTCTGCCAGAGACGCACGGGGCTCGCCAGGCTTTTGGACTCGGCCCCGGTGGTACCTCCCTTTGAAGAGTGACTGCGGGCTCCACAAACCCTAAGTCCCCTGAAACATTTTAATACAGCCTGAGAAAGGCAGGCAGACGGGGACCGTTTCCCCCTCCTGGCTTGTATCATTTTATGAGGTCACGGACAGCATTTGGCTCGGATGTCTTGCCATTGGCCTCTGAAAGGAGGGGCATAAATGCTGTGATTGCCTGTAAACCACTGACAATACCATATCTCTGTGAGGGATAGAAGGGGGACAAACAAAACAACAACAACAACAAAAAAACAATAGAACTGAAAAAATATCAAAAAGAGCTAAAAGTGAAAGTTTCTGTGTTTTTTTTTCTTCCATCAGTGGGAGCAAATCTTTTCATCTGAGAGCGTTTGGGTGAGGCTGTGAGTCAGGCCGCTCAACAAGTCTTGACTTCACAGAGGTGTTATCGCGGCGCATAAATGTTTCATAGTGCTCCACTGCCTCTGCTGCATGTCTACCATCGCTGAAGCCTAGCACACGCAGCCACCCTCTCTCTATGACTGCAAATGGACAGATTTTCAAAGATTTCCCATCATGCAACCTGTCAGGAAGTTGCTGCTCGGTCACCTATCACTGACCCGCAATCGCGAGACAAGGAGTGTCTGTCAATCCCCCCACAACTCTCACCCCCCAACCCACACACACACACCCCCCTCACTCCTCCATATTAGGAAACCTACACAACCGAACCTTGTTGGCGCCCTAATCTCAGCACATGCCCCGGAGGAAGAGTGCCGTAGCCGGGGGTAGGGAAGTGAGATTATGCCCGGGCCTGGTTACTCCTCCAGCTCGCCATGGGAGGCTGACCTCAATAAGCCTCTGCAGGCTGTGAGGGCACGTTTTGTAGCGACAAGCTCATGGCAAGAGCCCCAATTAGAGCGCGGGGCAGGGCGAAGCAGCTCCACTGCCTCCGTGGCGAGGAAAGCCGAGGAGGCAGGCAGGGGTGGAGAGATAGACAGACGGGGAGCCCGGCGCAGACGAGCCTCGTGCTGCTGCTCACGCCCAGCGGGCCGGCCACAGTTTACAGTCACGCTGTGTCAATCAGGGAGGACATGAGCAGTGTGATAAACAAGCTCATTATGTAGAAAGGACAAAGGGGTCTGGGGAAGGGTCAGGGGTGGTCACTGTGCAGGATTATCTGAAGTGGCCTTGAAGGGGGTTTTATAGAGACAAGATCTGATGGATATCAGATACTGTATGTAAGGTTTTGTGCGTGCATGTTTCATAGGCACTGTTGACAAAGGTGACCAGATGTCCGGGACCAAAACAGGGGAATATAATCCCATAAATGTGGAAAAAAGGGGGACATTTACAGTTTGGCTATCAATCTGATTGAAATACATACAAGTTTTATCCTCAAAAAACGTGAATCCTACTGTTGACAGTCAAAGGTTTTTCACAGGTTGTCTTCGTACAGTCCTGTGTGTGTCTGTGAAACTCATACGTTTATGTGATGTTTGTCATGAGAGGTCTGTTGAGTTTATGCCTGGAATTGTCACGCCGGCGCTAGTGGGTAGAAATCATCCCGTGTCCTTCTGTAGTGCAGCGTCTTGGGGGCATGACACATGTAAACCCCATCTGTGACCAAACAGTCACACAACTCCTCTTGGCGCTATAGCGCCTGGTTGCATGACTACTAACCCCGACGGAATACAATAGCAATAAATAGCACGGCTTGATCTTTCGTGATAATCTCAACAACACCCGTCTCAGCAATGAGGAAGGACAGTTAGCGTGCGTGAAATGTTTTTGATGCCTGCATAAAAGGAATCCAAAACAACAGAGGTGAAAGGAGGGGGGGGGGGGGGGGATGCAAGGACTTTAAGAGCAGTTGTTGTTCCTGGGAGCTGGTAGGGTGAGTTCCGGGTAAGAAAATACTCATACACTATGAGTATACACGTTCCCACATACAGCCACTCGTTTGAATTCCGTTTGACATCCGGATGTCTAGCTCATGTGGGAAAGCGGCTTATGAATGCTTTGTTTGTACAGTATGCACGATCTTCAATGCATTTAGCCATAGAAAAATGCGGCTTATGAATGCTTTGTTTGTACAGTATGCACGATCTTCAGTTTATTTAGCCATAGAAAAATGCAGTAGAATGTGATGAGGAACTTTCCAAGTCTGTAATCACCCCCATCTGATACATACCTACACACACACATTGGGCTTATATTGCATAGTCCTTCGCTCTTGAATTAGTATGCTGCAACACTTCGACTGCTTACATCTGGGATGTCATAAAACTCCTGGTAGGTTTGAATGTTTTGGCAATTAACATGTCTTCTCAGGCCGCTGATGTGTTGCATCGCGCTCTGATTTGACAGAGTGTCAGCAGCGACTGAAAAAGCATGTCTGCCTTCCTCTCCAAATCTACTTTTATCTGAGGGCTCAATGATTCATGCATCTCCATCTGCAGCATGTATATATATATAGTTGGGCACTCACTGAAAAAAAAAAAACTGATCTCCTCAAGCAAGGAGGAATAATTGTAGTAATTGCCTTGATGTCTTTCGAATGAGTGCAAGACAGAGAGAGAAAATGTGTGTGTGTGTGTGTGTGTGTGTGTGTGTGTGTGTCTGTGTGTTTGTGTGTTTATTTCAGAAGCAGGCCCAACTTCCTCGGATATATTATTCAGAGGGATTGGTGAAGGTCATTTCAAGAGTATAAATTCCAATCTCAGCGTCCACACAAACTTTAGAAGATTATCACAAATCTATATTGTGTCTTCTGTTTAGGGGACTCAAGGTTACACTGCCCTGGCTCTGGCATTACACTTTAAAGTTTCTTCGAATCACCAACCTAGATGTTAGGGGAGAATTCATGTACTTACTTGGAGGGATGAATAGACTCGACTGGTGTTTTTTTTTTTAACAATGGTAATAAGATTTCATGACATGACCCCCGATGCTCAATGTGGTGGACTTTCCACTTGCACAAGTACTTTTCCAGTCTTCCAGGAAATGCAAATTTCATCAGTCCTTTTCAAAAAATGATTAAGCCAGAGAAATACGTGAACAAAGGCCCATCAATGCTGTGGCTTGACGGTTCTGGTTCTGATGAGGTGAACTGAAGAGAGAGGTTATGGCTGCAGACCCCCATTGGTAAAAGACAGGCCATTCTCTTACTCACCCCCAATCGTTTCCCCTTATATGAGAGCGGTACCACCAAATACAGTAATATGAGATATTATTTACGCTTACCTGTTGACATGTGCCATTGGCCTGGGTTCAGGTGAACAGGAGGTGAAGGCGAACAGCAAGGCACATAGAGAGAAAGAGAGAGAAACAGAAAGAAGGAAGTTTGTTAGTTTATTGAGTTTTTTGTCATTCATTTCTCATTAAAGAGCCAGATTTCTGTTTGCTCCTGAACACCTGAGTTTCAGTGTGGAGGTGACTCCATGAAGAGTAAGAGTCATGGGTGAAGCCCTGCAGGGTGTGCTCAGGAACGCAAACAAACCCTGCGGACATCCACCCCCATCACCCAGCTCACTTATTATTATTATACGCCTATGGGAAAATGCCAGCAATGCCCCAGTTTTCTCCACAGCCCACCCCCGCAGTCCCACAGACACACACACACACACACACACACACACACACACACACACACACACACACACACACACACACACACACACACACACACACACACACACACACACACACACACACACACACACACACACACACACACACAGACAAACATCCCCCACCACCTGACTATCCACTATCCAGGGAGCTCCAGAAAATCAAAGAGGTGTAATGGTGTTACATTTCTGATGCCATACTGCATCATCACACCTCAAAACAGGCTTGGTTGGCCAGAGGGGGTTCTTGAATCTGCCCCAGTCCCAGTCCCATGCCAACCCATCCCATACAGTCCCCAGCTGCCTATCAACCCGAGAAGGCTGGCTTCTCGGGTTTCTCTCCTGCTAACTCCAGTGAACCAGAAGACTATGCCACGCTGTATCACGACATGTCAAATCACATCTTCCTGGAACAACGCAATAGGATAATGATGAGTGCTGGTGATATGATGATCATGCATCAAATATGAATGCAATGAATCTATGACAGCCTAGAAATGGTGCTAGAAATTTCCAAAGTCTGTTTTTCATCTTCAAAATGTGTGCATGGCCTCTTATTACGGACATTGTCCTGGCAAGCCATTCCCCTCTGTATTACACATCAGAGGCTAAAATATCTTTTCCTATTCTGGTTATTAATAAATCATCAATATTTAATTAAATGTATTCCGTAATTCTGATTTCACTGCCTTGACTGCGCACCTTTGTAATTAATCTATTCACACAATTAATCAGGTATGACCCGTGGGAGTAAAAAGAAAGTGAGTGGGGTGGGGGGTGGGGGGGGGGCAAAGTAGCAGTTAATATTTTACCCAATCACTGGCCTGAACCCAGAGCCAACTCCGTGTCCAACCTGAGACTAATTAAACTCGAGTGACCAATCGGGGCCAGGTGTGGAATGCGGGTCATGCATAAGTCATAAGGGGTGAAGGAAAGTGTAAAAATACATCTCATGAAGGTTTACATAAAATATGAGAGCATTAAAGAGTCAAATCCCGAAAGAAGTTGGAAATGAGGTTAAGGCTCTGACAGGGTCATGTCGGAGGTAACGTTAGGAGAGGTTAGAAAGATGAAAGATGGCATGAGGTCTTAGACACATGCCCTGCCAGGGAGAATTTTCTTCTTCTTTTGCCGTTTTATTTAAACATGAGGTCTGGAGATTATTGAAATGAGTTTCCACTTCAGTTAATGTCAGGGTTTTGTGTTTTCTTTTTTCTAAGAAGGACACACTCTTTGCTTTACATTGGTTAGAGGTACAGTGCATGGCTCTATCGTTCAGCAAGTTTGGTAACCTCAAGGAAAAGCTGAGACTGTGGCTTAATACTGTAATTGTGGCCAAAAAAATCACCAGCTTACATTTATCATTAAATGAATGACTCTTTCTGAGGCCCTGTTTTGGTGAAATTCTGAAATTGGCAAGAAAGATTTCTGCACCTCTCTCTGAACAACAAAGTCACCCATGAAAAAAAAAAAGTATTTTAAAAAAAAATGCAAAGTGTGCCGTGGGCTCTTCCCGTGCCATGCCCCTGGGCATCATTACTGGGCATGTGCCTACTCAGCCCACGCATTAAATGCCCGCCTGAACATACCCCATGTAATGATGATGAGGATGATGATGAGGATGATGGTGGTGATAATAGTGATAGCAGATTTCATATTTTAATTTGATCCAAATAATTTAATTTAGGGCTCCCGGGCCCTTTGCATGCTCCATGTGGTTCTCCTCCCATCTAGAGCAGCGGAACATTAATTAGCCCTAATTAGATTTAATTGCAGTAACTGGAGAAGCAGCAGACCCCTGCAATGTAATGCATATGGCATCAGGTGAAAATGAACGATATTTTTTTTTATATATCATTGATTCAAATGAGAGTCACTACAGTGGCACCATAGCATCAGTGATACATATCCCTTCAGTGTCAGGAGAGTTTGGTCTGTGCGCTTGTGTGTGTGTGTGTGTGTATGTGTGTGTGTGTGTGTGTGTGTGTGTGTGTGTGTGGGTGTGTGTGTGTGTGTGTGTGTGTGTGTGTGTGTGTGTGTGTGTGTGTGTGTGTGTGTGTGTGTGTGTGCGGATCTCAAACTAAATCACTGTAGTCTTACAGAGGACAAAAGTTATTATGGACCATTCCCAGAGCCCTTTACCAAAAAACTATACACCTGAAATCAGCTCCTGACGCACTCTACAGCACAAAGGAAAGCAGCATTCTCACCTCTTGGGATATTAGCAAACTGTTCCACTCAAACATTCTCCCACGCAACACAGTGAGACTAGCAGAGGAGAACATGCACCCCCTGATTTGTTTAGTATGCTGCCTACACGCTGTAACAATGCCCTGTTGTTATCCCCCCCCCCCCCCCCCCTTTCACAGACACACAGAGGAACATGCTACGGTAACCTTGAGAGAGATGCTGTTGCCATGGGAAGACGCCGTAAATTACAAGATGAGAGGCATTAAATGTCACAGCCGGCCGACTAATTTCTGATGGGCCGCCGAAGTCGCGCTGGACTGAAAGCATCAATTATATGGAAGGTTCGAGGTGTGCGGAAGGGAAAACAAAAGACTCACAAGGGCACACACACACACACACACACACACACACACACACACACACTCTCTCTCTCTCACACACACACACAAACACACACAGACACACAGACATACTGCTATGCCTGTGTCTGTTCACACTAACACCTCCGAAGATTACATCATCTGCTCTCATCTCATTGTGTCTCATCTCATCTCGACAAGCACAAAAGCTCAGCTCAAGGCTCCTGAGTCTCCCATCCCTGCAATTAAGTGTTAAAGAAATGACTGTCAGCAGAGATGATGCCCCGTGCTGGCCACGGTGAGGACAGAACCGTCTTAACGGAACGTTCCGGAAAACGACTTGCGATACAGAGCGTGTCACCACTATCATGGCTGTCATTTACTCTTTTTTCCAGCCACGACAGAACGCATCAGAGACATGACATGGCACGACTCTGGATGCACGTTTCGGCAGAGCCTGAACAGACAAGCGGCAAAAAAACGTATTACCCAAGTGTCCCCAGCACACCAATCGGCGGATTTGAGGAAGACTAATTAGGTGTCATATTACAGTCATATTTCCTATGTGTGCGGTGGCAGTATGGGGGGGAAACTGATTGGCATTCGGGCGGAAGGGAGTGGGGGGGGGGGCACACTAGTGTGGCATGGGAACTTGGTAATGAGCAAGAATATGCCTTTTGCCTTTATCCTTTTTCAAACAGAAGTCACCCAGTGTGACAGAAAGGGCCTTTGTGCTCTGTGATGTGAAGCCGTTTGCCAATTACCGGCAACCAAAGACAGTTGGCTTTACGTGGCTATTACAGTAAAGACGTAAGGTAGAATCTGAAAAAAAAAGACGTAGGTTATATCTACGGTAGCTGTTCAGCACATCGCTTATTTAACGCTTCTATCTTGCACCCATTTATATAAAGAAGAAGTGGCTCCATGATGGGTGATTTATGTGTGAGAGCAGGAGCTTTCAACAGACTGGCTGAATGTCTCAACTCGTTTTTTTTATCCTTTAATTGACCGCGGCCCCAATGAAAACAACCCATTTGCTCCAAGAAGAACAGAACTCATCAGAGACTTTTACTTTCCATTGACGACCCAGTTGACATCACACAGTGACAGTGTCTTTAATTTCAGAATTATATATGTGTGTGTGTGTGTGTGTGTGTATGTGTGTGTGAGCATGTCTTCAGCACAGTGGTTCTCTGGAGAACGCTAAGACTTGGACGGCAGAGACATGACTCCCCCTTGCCAGGCTGCGTGGAAATTGTTTTATTCTCTTTTCACCAATTTCTGAAGTCATTTCCCTCAAACGGACTCTATTCTAATCTACAACCCGTGACACAGGAAGCACATGCAGTATGCTGATACAGTATCTGTCGGTGTGTCACACTGCTCTGTGTAAAATGATCTGACATACTATGCATGCAGTTACAGTACCTCTGATGGCCTCTCCCACCAAAACAACCTCCTCCCTCCCTTAACAGATAGCTGGACTAGTGCTCTGCAGGCAGATTCTTCTGACCAGGCCAGTACACAAGGTAACTTTGGATTTTGAAAAAAGTTTCTTGGTAATGCTCCAAATGATTGTGGTTCTGACACATTTCCATGTGTCTGCTTTGCATTTCATGTGTGGTTCCCTCCCTCACCACAGATGCACAAATGCAAATTATGGTGTCATCTTTA
The DNA here is from genome assembly GCF_963854185.1 of Sardina pilchardus. Lineage (NCBI taxonomy): Eukaryota > Metazoa > Chordata > Actinopteri > Clupeiformes > Clupeidae > Sardina > Sardina pilchardus. Next base: position 19,660,297 of record NC_085004.1, on the reverse strand, counting down.
CACTCATGCTATCTCTCTAAACAAATCAAGCACCGCATTATGTGTTGACCACCGAGTTAATCTTCATGAGAAGGGAGGAACGGATATTTTTCAGTGAGAGGATTTGAGACCCTGGACCTGGTGTCCAAGTGTAGTCCAGCAGGACTGAGACCATAGGGGCAGGACTAATTTGCCTAATTTGACAGTGTGCAGGATGAAAAATGCATTGCCTTGACTGAGGCAGAAAAAGGCAGCAGTCGCTGTTTGCTAAGCTATAGCTGCATAGTTAATGGGAGCAGAATCAATCAGCGTAATGAATTAGTATGGGATTTCTTGAGCTAGGACACCACTCCACTTCTTCTGCACTTTCTCCAGATACATCTCAGGGATTTGAGACAAATAAGGGAGGCAGGATAAAAAAACTGAGATTGAGAGAAAGTCAGTGTCCTGAAAGAACCTCCTCGGAAGCATTATCTGAAGGGCTGCTGACAAAGAAAAGCTTATAGCGCTAACAGGACTGACAGATGATGAGCTTTCATGAAACAATCTCACGCAAGAGAGGGTGAAGGTTATTGCGAATGTACCATCCCTACTCACTTTTCCTGTTTCTTGCTAATAGAAATGTGTTCCCTAATGTTCAGAATTCTAATTGGCTTAGAGTACAGACAAGTGAAGACATCAACAGCAGTATGCTGTGCTGAGATGCTCAGCCAAGAAACACTGTGTTCTTCTGCGGTCGTGCCCTACATTCCATTCTGCTTCCTTAATGAATAAATAAACTAAAAGGCGTGGTTGTTCAACATAGTGTTACATAGGCCTATTGCTAGGTTTGTGGAAGATGAAATATCCTTTTGTCATTTTTACGTTGAAAAATGTCCTTTTACTATATGTACCATATATAATACATGTAAATCTTTTTTTCCTTCAGTCCCTATTTTATGAGTAAGAGAAAAGACATAAACAAGCTTTACAAGGACCATGTAGTCTGAAATCCCTTGAGCGAGAGCGTCATGATCATAACAATTTCTTTATTATCACCGGCGAGGACATGGCTCTATAAACCCTTCAATAAATTACCTCCCCTTGTGCCATCGCTAACACATCCGCAGGCATGAGCTCTGTGCCCGTATGCTTATTGTTACACCTTCCTATTTTTGGGCCAGGGTTCTCACATCGCACTGCCCACTCTCTCATTGTCCTTCTCTCTCTCTCTCTCTCTCTCTCTCTCGGCTGGCCGTGGGTTTGGTGAGTGAGCGGCAAGGTTTGAGTGTGCCGTCGTGACAGTTGTTATTCTCCAAGCTTTTTATGGATTGGGGGATGTTGGGGCGGGGGGGGGGGGGGGGGGGGGAGGGAGGGGGAGGCTGGGGGTTCTGTCACAGGAGAAAGCCTCTGTGCTGTGCGGGGGCTGACAGGAAGACGCGGAGGGTTCGCGCGCTGCCACCAAGATGATATTTCTTCATTACGGCGCCCTACATCAAGCGTAAACTGGCCCCAGCGTCAGCGCCTGGCAGGAGGGGAGGCGAGCTGGTGGTGGCGGCAGCGGTGGGAGGGGGGGTGATAAGGGGCGGTTGGGGGGGGGGAAGAAACGGCGAGGGAGGCAGAGGTGATGTTCTGGCAGGTGATCACTTTTTAGGGAGTAGGAAGATGATTGTTGAGGTCATTATTGTCTCCCCTGTCTAGAGGGCTTTTGCCTGAAAATGGACTGTCTGCCCTAGATCACTTCTGCAACAGCTATGGGACTATGGGACAGCACACTGGGCTGTACTCAGTACATACCTCTCTATGCAGTCAGTCACCTTCATGCATGTACAGTATAACTTGTACATATGGTCACAATGCAGCAATGAAGTACATCATGAGAATGGGGAGAGTATGTAATTGTAATCATATACTGTATGTGCCTTGGATGAAGTGAACAGTCGAATGTTGTGATGACACACCCCAATACAGGATATCTATTACCTGCCTATGCTGTAGCGGACGTCTGCATGGTGGATGATGTACAGGTGTTTGGACAGAGGCTCCCCAGGGAAATTATTTGTTATTAGATTGTCTGAGTAAGCAGGTGTCATCGGTTTGACTCGGAGTGTGTTTAAAGCGTCGGAGGAATCAAAGGCACCATCCAATGTCATTGTTGGCGGGACACTCTTGAGCGCATGGTGTGGAATGCGGGGAGGTCATTCAGGTGATTCACTGCTGTCAACCGAATACTTTCGGTTGACAGCACCGAATACTTTCGGTTGACTTTCTTCCAGAATGTTCTGCTGTTGGATACACAAGCCCGGTGACACAGTTTTGAGCACCTTCTCCATGAGAAATCTCTCCACGGCCTGCTCCCCAGTGTCAGTTCTTATCCCGCCTTTCATCTATCCTTTTCTTCTTGACCTCTTTATGTGGCGTAACATGCAGCGACGCCACCGCGCGCGCGCTCTGCGAGCGTGTGTGTGTGTGTGTGTGTGTAAATTACGGCACGCAGACACTCGGCTCCGATGACTCCCACAGAACATCAATCACCTTCGGCGCTGCACAGGCTCCGGTGCCGTTGCTACGACAATATGAGCGGCTTGGGTCTTGAACACATGACCAGCGTGTTTGCGTTTTTTAGACTGAGGTTGAGCAAGGAGTGCTGGGCCCTGGCTGGCCCGGACAAGCCTGGCGTGGGCTCACAGACGTCAGGGTCCAGCCTGTGCCCATGTGCGTCCGTGACTCATCTATTCAACTGGCCGTTGGTTTGCTGATGCATCAGCTTTTGAGAGATGCCGTTGCTAAGCAAGAAGAAATTGCCATGGTGCCTGCTCTATCTCTCTCTCTCTCTCTCTCGCTCGCAAAGGCTTCAATTTTCAGGGCTATGCTACACGAATAAATGGCGTGTTATTTATTATATTTATTTGAAGGGGAGCCTGTCATAAAATCAAGCATGGACTCCGGCTC
>NC_085004.1:19629887-19652387 GCF_963854185.1 Sardina pilchardus | reverse complement strand
AGAGGAGTTGGGGTAAGGGGGTGGGGTTGGCTTTGGGAGAGGATCTCACTGCAGGTGCATGGGCGCGCATAAATGTCACCACTAAGCCCACTCACAGAGGCCCCTGTGTGCCCACTGGCCACCAGTAGAGAGAGAGAGGGGTTGGTGTGTGTCTTTGTGTCTGTGTGTGTGTCTGGGGGGGTTTCTGCCACACGTGCGGCTGTTGGCAGGTGGAAACTCATAGAGAGCCCTCTGTGGCTCCAGTCCTGTGATGGTGCCAGCCTATTGCTAAACACCAGATTCAAAGTCCAGCTCAGTTACAATCAGCGATGGCTTTCTCGTCCTCCCTGTAGCTCATGTTCTCTCTCTCTCTCTATCTCTCTCTCTCTCCCTCTTGTCTTTCCTCGCCTCGTTCTCTTCCGCGGGGTGTCTGTTGTTGTGAGCGCTGCGTCTCCTCTGGCTGTCTCTGCTCTGCCTTTTTTCGCTCGCATTGCGTTTGTGTGCCAAGAGGAGCTGGCCTGCTTGAATGGAGGACTAATTCAATCAGCAGAGAGTACGCTGCAGTCTCTGGACATCTGACCTCCGTTGGAGGACTCTATTTCCATTTGGAACAGAGAGGGGAAAAAATCCTCCCTTTCGTCCTTTCTCTCATCTTAAGAGGAAAGAGTTGTTTTTTTCCCTTCTTTCTTTCTAGCCGGCTTAATGCATTCTGTCTCTCTCTCTCTCGCTCCACTCAGTGTGTGTGCACTCTCAAATGACTGAGGTTGGCTCACCCTAGCCATTGTAATAAAAGTGTGGAAAGCATCAGTTGAGAGATAAGAACTTTATTGCTCAGCTTATTGTCTGTGTAATGTGCATATGGCAATAAAGTATTCAAAATGGCAGAGGACGCCTGGCAGAGAAGACCTGTTAGGAGACTGTGAGTAGTTATCCGAACCATCCGTACGTGAAGCCTCGTAGCGTTGCATCCACAACACTCAATCGTTCTCTTGCAACGCCACACTTCCAATTTGCAATTCTGCCGCAACTTAAACGAATTGTCTCCTCTGTTCACGCCTCAGTGTTAAACCACCACACCTGTTTCCACTTTTATCACCCCCTTCCGATGGGATCTGCTTTGGTTCAGGTCCGAAAGGTGCCGAACTATGCCACAGAACCGCAATGCAACGCCAGGCTAGCGCTAGGCTACTGGGCTCCCCTGCAGCAGGTGTTTCAAGTAGCAGGGGTCTTCTTCTATTGTTTACGACGCGCATCCCGGAATATGGGCCACAGCTGTCGCCTGGCACGGAGCACCCAGCCAAACGCAGAAGCTCATTCTATCATCTCAAACTCGCTGTGAAATAATGCATAAGCAATCTGTGCGCCGAGCGCGCCCGCTCGGCTCATCGCTGCCCACGCCGCGGCGGGTCGAGTCGGCGCCACTGCCCAGGTCAAGGCGCTCGCCAGTGTCTGGGTCGGTTAAATCACATTATACGGATGGGACGCCAGGTGACTAATTCTATTGAGGGCGACTCGGGAGTGAGACACGATGCTGTCTGGAACAGAGACGCACACACATACACACACACACACACACACACACACACACACACACATACACAAGCAGCGCAGGCTACAGGGGGGAAAAAAGAGTATAAAAAAATAGCAAAACAAACGTATTTCAAAAGGGGATGCAAGGTCAAATGTGCCTGTTTTATTCCCTGTGCTGCACACTCCTTTGCCTCAGATACAAGTATGGAGCTACACACGCACACAACAGGGAGCACATATGTGGGAATCACAGGAAACAGCAGGGATGGAGGGGTGAATGATGATAGAGATATCTTAAGGAATATTAGACGAGCGAGAGAGCGAGAGAGTAAGAGCGAGAGGAGGGGTGAAGCTGAGAGGTAGAGACGAGAGGCAGGATATTTTCACAGTGGGCGAGCTCTGTGTGTGCCACAGGTTTCCTGGATCTTGGCAACATCTCTCTGCCCTCAGCCCATCTCTGTCTTTTATTCTAATGTGGGGGGGGGGGGGGAGGCACAAGAAGCCTGCATCTTTTATTATTAAATGAGCTTATTTCATTATTTAGGAGGTGTTATTTTCCGCCTGGCTGACTGAGCACAGGCTGGCCAGCCGCCAACTGGTGACTGGGAGAGAGATCCGTTTAAGTGAGTCAGAAAATCTCGGTCTCTCTCTCTCTCTCTCTCTCTCCCTCTCTCTCTCCCTCTCTCTTTCTCTCCAGCCGATGCCACACCACCTCCGCTCCTGGGAGGTGGCACGGGAATGAGGCTGATGCAATCAACACAACAGAGGGCATGTGAAGTTACTGCACACGCCATACCATATTCGCATATTCAAGTACACACACACACACACACACACACACACACACACAGGGAGGGGGTGAGAGGGCTGAGAATACCACACCCTTTTCCCAATAACACGTGTAACATGGGGGGCCCACCCGTGCCACAGCAAGCCCGACGGCGACGGGCGACTGCTCTTTGACTGACACTCTATCCATGTCGTGTCATGTCGCCGCTTATCGTCCGAGAGAGAGAGAGAGAGAGACAGAGAGAGATGGAGGGGCCTCACTTAAGCCGTCGCAGTTTCACAGCAGGAGAGTGATCTGTGCTGGAGCGTGGTGCGACTGCGGCTGCGGCTCCCTGGCCCCGTTACATTACATCCCGTGTTGCACACCTCGCGGCTCCCACACAGCGCAACACTTCCCCCACCCACCGAGCGGCGTCGTGAAGCCAACACGTCAACGGCTCCATTTTTCGCTATTCCATAATTTACGAAGCGAGGGCATTACTTTCCGCCGTCGAGCGAGCAAGTTAGGGGTTTTCAGTACACTTCTTCCAAGCACCTATCCTCCAGCAGTCTGCCCACTCAATATCGTGTATCGGTTAGCTGTCTGTCTGAAGCGACGCTATCAATCATTTCCCGCCGAGCAGCGGCCTCAGCCACGGCGCGGAGCTCTCGTTCTGCTTTGAGACTGAAACGAACGTCCCCAAGGCTTTCCTTTCCCAATTGATTTAGCATATTTATCATTGGTACATATGGAGCAGAATCCCTTTTTCGGTTATGAGAATGTGTGCCACTGGATGTGGATTATGTGCTTTACCGAACACAGCAAATAGAGTGAAGCCTGCCATCTCAGGCTTTGTTTTGCTTTTGTTTTGTGATCATCAAAGTTGAGGGAAAATGAAAATGTTCGACTGACAGAGCAGCACTCGCTGCTTCATTTGTTTTTGTTTTGTGAGTCTGACGATTTGATTGGCCCCTCAGATGTTTTACCGCACAGTGGAAATCTCCGAGTTAATTAGACGACTTGGCGCAGTCCCATCTCCCAATCCCTGGCGAGTGATGTGCAATCCGCGTACCCTGATCCACAGGACCACCGCAGACGCTTTTGGCAGATGTCCTGCTATCATCTGGGCTGAGCTTATTATCCCTCTCCGCAGCGCAGGCCCAAATTACTCCGTGTGTGGGTAAGCTCGGCGGCACTGCGGAGGATACAATGCAGATACGTCTGATTTAAATATAAAAACGTTACTGTGCTCATATCCGTTAGTGAGCCGGAACTAAACTTTCTCTCCGAACGTTTAGTTTCAACCCTGTGTTTTTGGGGGGGGGTTTTTTGCTTGTTAGATGTTTGTGTTTAATCAGCCTCTTCCACGCGAGGCCCAGACCCCAAAAGACACATTTGAAGTTGACCCGATATCTCCGATCGTGTGGAGGAGAGCAAGATGAAACAGTCTGGCGTACCCGCAAGACTGCGTTATCACCCGCACCATGGAAAAGACCCTAAAGAGCACTTCATCCTTATCAGCGATCTGTGCCACGCGAGGAACTGTTGCAGTAGATTTGGGAGCAAATCCTCCCTTCCCCACCGCAACCCCGTCCCCCCCAACCCATTCCTGACGATTGATGTTTGCTTGGAGTGCGTCTACGACCCCAATCGATCTGTCGGCGCCTCTCCGCGATTGGCTGCTATTGAAATATTTAAGCTGCTCCTGTGGATTGCATCTCTGCAATTTGGGGGGCTTTGAAAGGGGGGATTTATTTTCAAAGGCTTGTTTTCTAAAGCGCATACATCCTGCCTGTCTCCCACTGGTTCGCTCGCGCTCGCTAATCAGATGTGTAATTAGTGTAATTAAGAAACCACAGGCCAGGCGCGGCTCTCAATACTGTCAGGCTTCCACCCATGCTCCCTGGGTGCTAATTACGTGTATACACTTTTGTCCTTGTGGTTTACGCACGCAGGCAAAGACACACACACACACACACGCACACACACACACACACACACACACACACACACACACACACACACAAACACACGCACACAAACACAACATGACTTGTCACACTCGATGGGAAGTACAAACACGGAGGTCAAACTTTCTTGATGTTTGGTGATTAAGTTCATCAGGCGAATGGATTTTGCAACATGTGAGCTCCAGCAATGGATGATGAGTGTGCTGGTGTGGCAAGTGTCAGTATACACACTTGAGGTGAACTTGTTTGTGTGTGTATGTGTGTACGTGCGCAGGTGTATGTGTGTGTGAGTGTGTTTGTATGTAAGACTGTGTGTGTCTGTCTGTCTTCTTTTCTGCCAACTGTCACTGACCCGTGATGATGAGGACAATGGAAGGCTTGTCTCTGTCTTCCTTTGACTCCTGCTCTCCCCCTTCTTTCTCTCTCTCCCTCTCTCTCCCTCTCTTTCTCTCCCTCTCTCTGTATTTCTCAACCTTCATCCCTCTCCTTCCCTCCTTCTCCCTTGCTATCTTTCTCTCTCTCACACTCTCTCAAGCTCTGTTACAACATCATTTACATTCCCCCACAGTCAAGCCAGGCCTGTGTGACCCATCTATCACTTCAACTGTGCCCTCAGTGCAGGGCGAGGAGAAATCGAGAGAGAGAGAGCGAGAGAGAGAGAGAGAGAGAGAGAGAGAGAGAGAGAGGGGGGAAAAAAATCACACTTTAAATAATGAAGCAGCCATCCCCTTTCTGTCAATTAAAATGGTTCGCTTCTGCCCCGCAAGTCCATTGACACACATCAAATTGAAGTGCTGCTTGCACAAACTGAATGTCAGCTGGACATGGTATAGAGTGATGAAATCTTCATCTTCAGTCCACTGCTCTGGCGACTGAGGGACATAAGCTTTTTTATAGCTTTTATGGCGAAGAATGTACAGGGATACATTGAACAAGATGTACCATATATGCAACCTACTCTTTCAGCCATTCAGTAATTGTGTTGCTTGTGTGCTATTTTGCATGGCCCAAAATAGCAAAGTGACACAATGCATTGGCTGCATATTTGTATTGTTAGGATAATAGATAAATCAGGTGTGACATGTTGACATGATAACATTGTTGTTATTACAAAATAATAAAACAGTCCTTATTTAAGACTGCTGTAAAATATCTCATGGTTGTTTGTTTAAATATGGCTGCCAAAAAGAACTTCCTTTGTGTCAAAATACCAATGCACCAATGACAACAGTATAACGCTATGCTTTTGTACCTGTGTTACAAGGATGTGTTTGTCTTCCTGTATAGCCTACACCCTGCACCTGTGCTATTCTCAAACTGCAGTTCTCCCATTCTCACTCTCTCCCTCTTCTTGGCCCTCCTTACTGCAGTCTGGTGAGAGGGCTGGATACTCACTCTGTTGATGGTTATTACATTTGTTAACTGCCTTCACCTTTCACATCCATTGTCATTGGCGTAGATGTGTTGATTACTGTAATCCACCCCACCATATTATCATGTTAATCAATTTGGCCCCTTCCCGGGAAAGGGGATTTCTGTGACAACATCTACGACGATGCTCACTAATGAGGGTCACTCACATTTCAGAGTAATTATATACCATGGCTCTCGCTGCGTTTGCTCCGCTATTAGATGCATAGAAGAGATGATGGGAAACATTTTTGAAGCAGATAAAGTGTTTTTTTTTTCTCTTTCCATGAAAAGCCTACTGCTTAGTGGTAGAAAGCACATCTGTACAGTGCACGTTTCTACAAAGTGGGCTTGATTGAACGGCATAATCACTCAGGACCGCTTTCACGCGTTGATCGAGTTGGCGGGGTGGGCCTCCACAAGTCTCCTATTCCTCAGATCCATCAAAAATGACGGACCAAAGAAGCTGTTCGCCGGTTGCTGTAGACTTCTTTCTCCATCTAAACTCACAACAGAGCCCAGCCCTTGGGAAGTTTAATGACTTCCCCGTGCCTCGTCGGGTGACTCTTGATAGCGTTTCTTGCCGCTACTTTGTTCTTAAACATCACCCCGAGAAAATCTCATTAATTCCCACTTAATTGCCCGCACAGTCAATTCGGGAAGATTGCGAGCCCCCGCGCCAAACGAGGAGATAATATCAATATATTTGCAGTCAGACAGGTTCCTCATCTCCTTAACAAGCACACAATCCTAATGTATTCTGGGTAATTAATCATTTACATACACCAGCTGTCACCTGTGGGGTCAGTGCGCCGAGCCTCTATGTGCCCCTCTTATTAAAATGCTAATCCTGGATGGTGACCCATCCTAGCAGGAAGGGGCATGCCACATCATTAGCAACTTTAGCATAAGCGGCTACATTAACATACGCGACTAGGTCTCCACAGAGGCCACTGCACTCCCCAGAAACCCCCTGCTGTGACCACGGCGACTTGGAACGAGAGAGACGATTGCGCGGTTAATACGGAGGTGGTCAGAATAGGTATTCATACATTCAAAATGGCCCACCTCTGGGGGCCATTTGAAGGGAGCGCATGGGACTCATTAAACCAAAATGTGAGTTTTAGACAGCTCTATCGGCCACTGGCGTGTCAATGTGCAGGCATCCACAGTTACCGCTAAGCACTAGCATGCTAATAGCAGCCCATCTGTCAAGCAAAAAACATGCGACCGCAGTCCGCCCTCCGAAAATGGAAGCTCATGCCATGCCCAGCCACGAGGCTGCAGGTCAGCAATTAATGAACAGTTCTGAATTGTATAATGCTTCACTGATTGAGAAAAAAATGCACAAAAGAATATGCAGAAGGAAAAAAAAACTCACACTCTGAGTTAGCCTGTGGGCAACGCTTTCTCTTTCAGCTTTCATCTCAGCCAGAGAGACTGCACTCCCATTTCTGAGCAGAGGATTTAATCCGGCGGTTAAAAACTGACAACAAGCAGTGTGCAAATTAGCATCAATGAGTCCCTATGGACCGGCCAATTCTCAATTAAGTGCCTTAAACGTGTTTGTTTACTTTTGCCGCTGACGTGCTTGACACGCCATGGGGAATAACATCTCCGCCGCTGCAGTTTCAGAGTTTTATTGCCCGTCAGCCGTGGCAGAGTCGGGCCAGCGCTATCCTATCCTTCCTCTAAATGCCATACCGGTGTATGTGTGTGTGTGTGTGTGTGTGTGTGTGTGTGACTGAGCATTAATGCCGAGACTGAAGACCTGAGCAGTCCGACCATCGTTAACACCGACAGGCCGGTCTGACCTGGAGATGTGTAGTCGTGTCTTACACTGTGGCAGGCAGCTCTTTTGTTTGAGTTAAATGACAACTGAAACAGCAGGGCCTTCCAGCTCACAGGAGGGTTGAAGCTGGGAGGGTGGTGTGTGTGTGTGGGGGGGGGGAGCATGAGACGCTTGAGTGACGCTGTGTGTTAGTTTGATCAACCCTCACTACCACCACCACCACCACCACACACACACACACACACACACTCCCCTCAACCCCATCCCATTATCACTCATTCAGTGTATGTGTGGTTATGCGATTGTGTGATTGTGTGTGGTGCGTGCGTGAGTGTGGTGTGTGTGTGTGTGTGTGTGTGTGTATGTGTGTGTGTGTGTGTGTGTGTGTGTGTGTATGTGTGTGTGTGTGTGTGTGTGTGTGTGTGTGTGTGTGTGTACTGAGCATGGACTGTGAGTGGTGTTCACATGAATGGACGAATGCACAGCTAACCATGCATGCCAAGCAGGGAGGGGAGAAAGAGAGAGCGCGGTAGTCGGCCACGTCTGGTAGCAGCCACAACGTCAGCATCACCAGCATCTCACACATCAGGGGGGTGGAAGAGAGAGAGAGAGAGAGAGAGAGGGAGAGAGAGAGAGAGAGAGAGAAAGAGAGAGACAGAGGGAGAGAAAGAGTGTCTGAAATGTTGCTAAAGTAAGGAAATCACTCCTCTTCTGGTTCCTTATCACCACAGTCTATCACTCCTCGCCTTCTCTTCTCCATTCTTTTCTTTCATCTCTCCATCTCTTAATCTCTCCATCTCTTCTTCACTCTTTCTCTCTCTATTCTCATTCCTCCCATTCCTTGTGGGCGGTCTTTCTCCAGACTTTGCCGCTGCTGCTGATGCTGCTGCTGCTTCACTGGCAGTAGGCGATCACCCACCATGATTACTGTTTTCCTGAGGAACGCAACTCAAACTCAGTCAGACAGTAATTGCCGTCAAAGGCCCAGCAAAAGTTTAACCCAGCTCCACATCCCTGTTTGTGTGTGTGTGTGAGTGAGTGAGTGAGTGAGTGTGAGAGAGAGAGAGAGAGAGAGAGAGATTGCGTGTGTGTGTGTGCAGATGAAGCCGTTCTCGTGCTCTGTTTAAGTGAGCACGGCGTTGCCTCCCCATCCATAGCCAAATCACTTTGAACACGCCGCAAAAGCTAAACACTGTTAGCAGTGTCGGAGCATTTAGGGGCGGAGGCTTCGGCTTAAGCGAGGCAATTACTGCATGCTGATGATTTGACTCTGTATGAGAACGGGGGCTCGCTCTAATCGCTGTGAAGTATTCCATGCCGTTATCAACGCTAAATCTCAAACGCCATAAACACACTGAAATTGAGACTCAGTGTAATTATCGCTTCAATTCATAAATAACCCCCTCTGAAAATGGTCTCATTTCATTTTTTTTTTTTGTTTCACCACCGATAGTATGAAGGCAGAGTGAATCAATTTTGTAATACCTCTTGTAAGAGAATGTAGAAATGCACCATCAGAGTGGGAACGCACTGTGCAGATCGAACTACAAGGCTTCCTGTAAAGATCTCTTCAAAAATTACTCAGGGAAAAGCGGGTGTGTGAAAAATAAAACCATGCTCAATAGATAGAAGTCCTTGAAAACTAAACCCTTAACACCTCACTGTTTTTTTTAGAGCGTAAGGAGCCGTTAGAAACAGTAACTTTTTCAGTGACCTAATTTGACTGTGAACACACTTCCAGTGCTTCATTATCACTGCATTAATACTCATTCTTTCCGTACTTATATAACCTTCTAAAATGCTTTACCTCAGATTATGCCTTACACGGTAATTGTGTCTCGGAATGATTTATTGATATTAATAGACTTACTAATGAACCATTACATCATGTAAAAAAAATTAAAAAAAATCACTCAATTGCTGTCACCGCAGATTACTACTAATCTTATTTTCCTCCAATTTTTCACTCAGTAGGTGACACACATGTGATGCCTGACATGTGTATTCACCACTGGCTTTTCTCTCAAACCTCATTAAAAATGAATGAGCAGAATATCGCCATGTCCTCTTTGATCTGTACAAAGAGCAGATGTTCCTGGTTTTATTTTTGTTGGATAAGAAGAGAGAGAAAGACAGAGAGAGAGAGAGAGAGAGAGAGAGAGAGAGAGAGAGAGAGAGAGAGAGAGAGAGAGAGAGAGAGAGAAGGGCCTCTGCATTCACGTAGGACCAGGAGTTTTATAAATAGACTTTCATTAATACTGGCCATGACAATATTAATCATGTCAAAACCTGCAGTCAAGTGGAAGCGCAGTGGATTGCAGCTCCCCCGCCTGCATCCCTGGATGCCTGATGCTCTACCCACTCAGTGCATTTCTCCGCTGCTGTTAGAGAACCACAGGTACTGTTGTCTCTTCGGGGATTCCGGCTCTGCGGCCAACAAATGGCGCCTGCTCCGCTCCACATCGCTCAAGCCCGCAGCACACAATAGCTGCTTTTGGAAAAAAAAAAAAAAAAAACGGCAAAATAGAAGCACGCGTAAATGGACCCAACTGGGCAGAAGTGATGCCTCTCTTCTCTGAGAGGGTGGCCAAGCATCCCACAAGCCCTTTGGCCAGAACTTCCCGAGCTCTTTCGCCCGTGCGCAGGCAGAGATGGTTGGAGGGAAGCAAGGAGGAAGGAAGGAAACAGGGGGAAATGAAGGGGCTGGGGGAGGCTGAAGAGGACTGGTGTCCTATGCGTGCGTCTATTTGTGGACCTCATGCTTTATGTAGCTGAGGCAGGTCCTGGAGCCCTTTCATCACCGCAGGGTGTGAGAGAGGAGAGCTGGAGTTCTGGGGATACTGATCTCTGCAGTCTGCGCTCGGCTGGAGGAGTCCTGTCCTTGTTGCTCGCTCCCACACACAGTGGCCAAGAGCTCGCCTCCACTGCTTTTTATTATTGTTGTTTTAGGTTTATTCTCTTCATTCTGTAGCATTATGTCCCATTATCTTATGGCGGTCATATCCAGTCTGTATACAGCCCATCTGGACAAACGCTGGTCGCCATAGTGATTAATGCTGGCTGTGGTTGAATGTGGTCAGTCACCTGAATTCGGTCGGTTCGCCTAAACGATTTCTCTATTAGCGTTGTTGCATGCATTAAACTGTACATCAGTTGCATGAAGCCAAACCCTTGGCTTCCAATCCACTAACAGTGCTGTGGCTTGAGCCAGTCAGAGGGGCTTGGTGATGGAGTTCCAGCTCACCTGATCTCCCTTCACAGAGGAACAGTTAGCGGCCCCCCTCTGAGCCAGCTGGTCTAGTTTTACCCACTGTGTTATAAATAGAGAGGAAGAGAAAGAGCGAGAGAGAGAGAGAGAGAGAGAGAGAGAGAGAGAGAGAGAGAGAGAGAGAGAGAGAGAGAGAGAGAGAGAGAGAGAGAAAGAAAGAGAGTCCACCAGCTGCACTGACGCAGAGGGAAGGAAGAAGATCAATAATCCAAATGCCAAGATGAGCCTTTGAGGAGCCACACGGAATCCCTTCCTCCAGTGTCCGCAAATCCCCCCCACCCCCCCACCCCCAACCACCACCACCAGCACCACCCACCTCCACCCACCCAACAGCGCCGCCCTGCCTGCAGGCCCTCTATCCAGCCACAGGATGAGTGGTCGTATTCATCACTGTCCTAATGCCACCGTGGCCACGGCCTCTCCAGCCCACTCCTCCTTAGCTGCACTGATAATAAAGAGATGATTTATTGCGGGTCCAATAAAAGGGACCTCTTGTGCTGGGGTATGGAGGGGTGTGTGTGTGTGTGTGTGTGTGTGGGGGGGGGGGGGGGTCTTGGTTGGGGGGGTGGTGGTGGTGGTGGTGGTGTGCGACTAGGGCGAGAGTGTGTGTGTGTGTGTCCGCATGCATTATTCATGTGTCCTAATCAGACTTTTAGTGTTTGTGAGGGGAAGTGCTTAGGCTGGAGGTTTTTCCTTTCAAGTTGAAGAGGGAGCGAGAGAAACACTTAAGAGCTGTAAACGGTTCCTCAAAACTCCGCAGTGACTGAGTTCTGCGCAAAAGTTCTCAGAGTTGTTTAACAGACTCCTGGCGTAGACTAGAGAGAGTGAGAGAGAGAGTGAGTGAGTGAGTGAGAGAGAGAGAGAGAGAAAGAGAGAACGTTTATGATGGCACATCAGTGTGAGTACATACATAAAGTAACGGTTCATTAAATTGTGTATTTATATCAATAAATTAACCTGAACCACAGCCAACATATGTGCCAATGCCTGAACAATGACATCCTCCGTGTTTATTATTACAATCAGTGGCAATGAAATAAACAAAGACTTATATGGCCATGTACTGGAAGGCTTAGCTCCCTCAGCTCAGAATCAGTGATTTGTTTTATTGTAGGATGGTGTTTGTATATATATATATAAAAATATAAAACTAATTACTACTGAGGATTCCGTCTGCTTCAGCAAAGAAGCACATTGTTTCATGGGAGCAAATATAATCAATCACTGACTAATTCCAACAAACCATCTTATTTCTACAAACAAAATAGTAAAAGTGGTGATTTTTTGTAAGTGGATTTGATTTGTTATTATTTGCAGGCCTTCAGGAAGTTGTAGGTGGTAATACACAGCTCTGAATAAGGGTAGTTGTGACTAAGCAGGAAAATCAATTTCACACCCAACCCCACCCCACCCACCCAGCCCAGTGGTGGGGCATCTCATAACCAAAGGCTGAGGTAGCAGCTGTTAAAATGAGGGTACTATAATCACAATACTGATTGTAAAATTGCATAAAAACCCCTGGGAGATGTATGAGTGTGTGTCTGTGTGTGTGTGTGTGTGTGCGTGTGCGTGTGTGCGTGTGCGTGTGCGTGTGCGTGTGCGTGTGCGTGTGTGTTTGGGGGGGGTGACTTGTCAAAGGCAAACACAGACCTCCACACAGACACACACACACACACAACCATCCACTTTCTCTTGTTAATGTATGCCTCTCCAGGAAGGCAAGGCTAGCAGTATTGACTACACTGCTCTTGTACAAACAGCAGTCAGCTTATGAATGAGCGGGTCCTTAACAGAGAGAGTTCGCCAGCATCGCTGGGCCTCAGAAAAGTGTAGCACACACACACAAGCTTGCGATAACAAAGCCCTGGTGATTACGGAGAAATGAAACTGTTTCCTTGCCTCCTCCTCTGTGGGTTTTACACCCTCAAGTCTTACACTGGCTTTATTGAAACCACCCCCGTTGAATTAAAAGTAAACAAAGTCCCTTTCAAACAGTAGCCCACCAGTATGGTAACGCTCCAGTGACAGCGGTGTCGGGAGATGGTATTTGTTATTTAACGTGTTTTTCTGTGGCTGTGTTTGTTTTTAAAACTGTGTTCAATCAGATAAATACATAATGTTGCACTGGAATGATGCAAAGAACTGTGCCCCAAAGTGACTTTTTTTCTTTCGGGATGAGAGCTTTATTATCACACAATGTTGTATAGGCTTAACCTGCATGGGTTAATCCAGAAGAGTAATCCTTTGAAATGAAGACCTTTCTATTAATTCTTAATTGGTTCAGAATCCCTTCGTTCGGCACAATGTAATTCTCCATGACAACATCTCCTCCAGTGTTTAAAGACCCCCCCCCCCCCCCCCCCCGCTGCTCCTCCGTCACATCTCATGCCGCCCCGCCCTTCCTCTCTCTCTCTCTCTCTCTCTCTCTCTCTCTCTCCACTTCGTCGGCAAACATCAGCACCTTCCAGCTCACACCTCGTCCTCTTTCCACTCCGTGGCTCTAGGCCCGCTGCGCTCTTTGCTCTTCCCGGGGCGTTGCCGTGGAGACGGCCGGCCCGGGAGCGGCTCCAGATGGCGCGGCGGCGCGGGGGTCTCTCTCTCCCCTGCCGAGCGGCGCAGCGCTAGGGGTGCCCGGGCGCCGGAGCCCCGCTTTGAACTTCACACCGGGCCGCGCCGTGCCACCACCGCTCTGCGTCTAATGCTGTCATTTAATCAGGGCCTTTGAATGCCACCTCTGCCTCGTTACTTCCCTTCACCGCAGGAGCGTGAGAGTGTGTGTGTGGGTGTGGGTGTAGGTGTGTGTGTGTGCATGTATGACGGAGAGCGCTCTCATCATGATAAGGTTGTTTTGCACAGTCGACTAAACATTCAAACAGACACACACATGCACATACACACATACATGCACACACACTCTCTGTTACATGCACACACAAACACGCACACACACACACACGCCACAGGGGGCCCTACAGCAGCTGCCACTGTCAACCCCCGCGGCTCATAAATCCTTATTCTGAGGAGGGCCGTTGCGTCTCTCCTGGCTGTTTGTCATACAGGACCGGCTGACGCGTCCCCCACAGCTGCTGTAGCGGCGCATTGTCGCTACACGCACCGAACAGCGAGGGGGGGAGATCGCGGGGGGGCCCGGGTGACTGGCCAGGAGGCTGATTTAGAACCGGGGGCCCCCGAGAGAAAGGCGCTGATTTAGAAGTGACCTGGGATAAAGGGGCTTCAGACCGGCTCAAAGCCGCGGGGCTGAGAGGAAGGTGTTTCCAATTGACTCAGAAGTGGAAACGGGATAAAGATACTGCGGGCTGATTCAGAACCTGGAGGGGTTAGAGGTGCTGCCGAGGGATTTAGAACTGTGCCCAGATGAAGGGGCTACAGGTGGATTTATAAACAGGCGGGTGGGAGTGGGAATGATATGGAATGGAGGTGCTGGAGTTTGGATCTACCCCCACCACACACTCCCCCCAACAAAACTCGTTTAACAGGTCAGCCGATGAGTCGGGAAGGAGACGGGCATTCTGACCTTTGCTGACAGTCTGACGGCTGCTGTTTTATTCATTTCTGTGGAACTCTAAATCTGTGAGGGGAAAAAAAAAGCGCGAGGGCGGTTCTACCTGACGCCTCGGTTCGCGGAAAGACAATCAGGGCATTTTCTGCTGTCAGCGCACTTCATTGTGGAGCCGCGGGTGAAAACGAATGCACGTTTGGGAAATGCGAGCTTAAACGCGAATAAAGCTGTGGCTCATCTGCATAACTGTCTAGCCGTCATCAGGACCCTCCCCCCCCTCCCCCCTCCCTTTATTCAGCTGATCCAGGGACAGTCAGAAGCTGGTGCCTTCATGTGGGTGAGGCTGCAGTGACATGCTGCTGTAGTGAGGCAGGTTACTCGGCCTGGATAGAGTGAGGACAGGTGTGTCAGAGACAGTGTCCCAGTTCTGTCAGGCGCAGGGGAGGGTAAGTGAACTGTGTATGTTCTTCACACCACTGGGCCGCGCGGCAAATCAATCAGCCCGACTTCAGCGATCGGAGCGAGGAGCTGAAGACAAGCCCCGGCCGATAACCTCACAGCGCTCTTTTGGGGGGGGGGGGAAGAGGAACAGACAGCGACAAATACGAGCCAGAAGAAGAGAAAATAGACAGAATTAGAGATTGAGAGAGAGAGAGAGAGAGAGAGAGAGAGAGAGAGAGAACAGGGAGAGAGAGGATATCGGTGTCTCCTCGACGTGAACGACTTCCTCTGTCAGATCAGCATAAAGATGGAGGTTGAAGGGGCGCTGGAGGGATAATAACACACAGACCGCCGCAGAAGCCACGGAAACCAAACCTAGTTACAGCCAGGCACAGGCGCCGGGATGCACAGCAGAGCTCGTCATTTTTCAACATGGAGGTTTGCTTGAGAGTTATGGTGTCTCTTTGCATATCTGTTACTCTTTCTCTCTCTCCCCCCCCCCCCCTTCTCTCTCTCTCTCTCTCTCGGACATACTGTAAGCAGCTGAGCCCTCTTTTTCCGCAGTGAAAAATGAGCCATAACACCAACTCGCCCAAACAAATAATTAATGAATTGATTACTGTCTGCCTGACAGCCGCAATACAGATCATCTCTTCTGAAAATATCACTTCACAGCAGAGTGATGATCAGTGCCTTCAGCTCCAATTTGTGTTGCGAAGCAGAGAGCTTGCATATATGTGAGTGCAAATGTATGTGCGTGATTGAGTGTGTGTCTCTCTGTGTGAGTGTGTGTGTGTGTGAGAGTGTGTGTGAGAGAGACCAGAGACCAACTGAAACATTAGAGTCCTTGGCTCGACGTGTGAATTCGATCCCGAGGGGTCGTATCGCACCGTCCTCTCTTCCCCTTGATTGCCACTCTGATTTCTTCCACTTAGCGTCTCCACACCCTCTAAACGCTCCTGCCCCGGCATGCCTATCCCGTCCCCCGCGCCCCCCCACCCCCCGCTGGCCACCCCCTCTGCCCACCCCCTCTGCCATCCTTCAGTCCCCCTTCAGCGACACCCGCACGCCAGGGACCCGCGTCCGTGATCGCGCATCGGCATCAGTCAGGAACGACAGACGTGGGCAGAATTGATGCGGTCATCGTCGGGTCGCCCACGGTGACCTGTCTGCAGACGGGAGGTGGGGGTGGTGGGGGGGGGGCTCCCCCGGGAGCAGAGTGGCAAAGATTAACTGTCGCTCGGAGCTCGCTGGGGACCTCGTAATTAATGCCGCGTCACTTCCCCGCCCGCCGCCGCTAGACAACACGCGCGGGAGGGACTTGACACGCCATTGATGAAGTTGCCATTTTAGGGCCAAGCCATATGGTGATGAGATCAACGCAGGAAGACAAGGCGCCTCACAAACAATCCCCTGCGAGAAAAAAACATCCTCTCCAGGATTTATCTAAAAATGACACTCTCTGCTGCTCCTCTGACACGCTCTCTTGCGCGCCGCATGCCAACTAGAGAGAAAAGGAAGAAACAGAAGAAATAGAGGAAGAAGGAGAAGAAGGAATGCTTTTTTCCCTCTAGGGGATTTAAAAAAAAAAAAATTTTTAAATTGTTCTTATTCAGAGATTGTCTCCAGGTCTTACAGAGCTCCTGCAGGTACACAGTGGGATGTTGTAAGTGTATGTGTGTGGCATGTGGTGAGTATATACAGTATGCTTGTGTGTGTGTGTTTGTGTGTGTGTGTGTGTGTGTGTGTGGGAGGGAGGGGGGAGGGGGTGTTGACCAGCCTATCTTCTACCCAGCATGGGGGAAACATTTGGTACATATTTACTGTGAATATATGGAATGCATCCAGCATCAGACAGGGGACTTTAATGAGAACCCAGTTACCGGGCAAGTTTGATCCTTCACAACAATCCTTCACAAAGGCAAGTGTTTACCAAACCAATTCACGCTCCGCTCAGAAAATAAAGTAAACATTTATTGTACTGACCACAGATGTTGATTGTTTAGAATTATGAAAACTGTTGAGAATCTTAAAAAAGAAGTCCAACAAAGGCAGACAGATTGGGTTGTGTCCTGATTCTGAAATAGAACGTATGGCTGTGGAAAATCTGAACAGGGCTTTCTATTTTGGATGGAAGACAAGAAGGGATGCATCAATGACAGGCCAAAGAGTGGGAGTGAAAAGAGCACGGAAAACAGCATGCATGCACACAAACACACACACACACACACACACACACACATACCCCTACACATTATCACATTGGAGAGAATAAGGGTGGCTTTGAAAGACTCCCTCCCACCTCAGTGTGGGCCTAACAAATCCCTCCATTGAAGTGGGCTTAATTCTGAAGTCCGCTTCTCTCTCCCTCAGTGGATCCAGCAGAATCCTCTTTACACACACACACACACACACACACACACACACACACACACACACACACACATACAGTACACACTAACACACACACACACACACACACACACACACACACACACAAATACACCCACCCACATCCAAGTACCCTTCCGATAAGTTTGCTCATAAATGTGTACATACAGTAGATTCCGGCATAATTGATAACCACAAAGTAGGTTTGGAGGGGGAAAAAGCCACTGCAGCCTATGGATTGAATAGGAGATTAAGCTGAAAGGTTGCGAGGTGTTTTATAA
Organism: Sardina pilchardus; assembly: GCF_963854185.1. Lineage (NCBI taxonomy): Eukaryota > Metazoa > Chordata > Actinopteri > Clupeiformes > Clupeidae > Sardina > Sardina pilchardus. The sequence continues at coordinate 19,635,036 of NC_085004.1, read as the reverse complement.
TTTGCTGGCTGAATGAGACCCAGAGAGAGAGGGAGGGTTTGTTTTACAGTGGGAAGCCTCCCCAGAAGCCTCTCAGAGCAGAGCATGAAATTGGCTCGCAGTGCCCAGGGCCCTCCCCATGACCATCAAAATGAAACACTGACGTGCAAATGTGTATTACACGGCCATATTGATCGCATCATGCAGGTCTATTCAAACTCGCCCCTATCCCTCCTCCTCCTCCTCCTCCTCCTCTCCGCTCCAAGCGCGGGCTGCCTCCGAGAAAGCTCGCACGCAGATCGTTGTGGGAGAATTTGTTTCTCTGCAAACATCGAAAGGAGAAAAAAAAAGAAAATGAGCGAGACTGTCCGTCCGTGAGCGGCTCGATTTGTCTTGAGGAAAACCTAATGGGCTCAATTCTCTGATGGGCCTACTTCATCTAATGCGGGCGAATCCATTTGCCTAACCACGGCTGAATTTAAGACGAGAACACTGCCATTTGAAAGCTTTGGAAATTGCCCTGGAAGCAATGGCTTTAGAAAGGGGGGGGTGAGCAGGAAGAGGCAATCTATAAAAGACAGCTGGCTCATCAAACATTAAAACGGCACAGACCAAAATGTTTTTTTTCTGTTTTTGTCAGAGACCACTGTAGACAGTATGGGACTCATGCGGAGAGGAGCTGCAGGTGCTTCTGTGTACTGGGAGACTGGGATTTCACTAGTGATAGAGCGGGTCAGACAATACAACAACAACAACAACAACGACAACAACAGCAAAACTCATCCTTTTAACAGAACATGCTACACGTTGCAATAGGACAAAAGTATTGATTTAGAGGTATGGCGTGATTCGTCTCAGCTCGCTTGTGAGTTCTCGTTTGTTTGTTTATTTGTGTGTGTGTGTGTGTGTGTGTGTGTGTGACGTGTGTGCACGGCACTCACAACATGCACAACACATGCTCTATAATTGTGTGGTTGCTCAGTTGCACTTGAGTGAATTCATGGCAGGTGTTCAGCTCCAGACAACCTGCCCTGTCTGTGTTTTGTCTCTGCTCATCTCTCTCTATTTTAACTCTCTCTCTCTCTCTGCCTTCCCCTCTCTTCTTCCCTCTCTTCTCCCCTCTCTTTCTCTATCTTTGCCTTTTCCACCTTTTCCCCTCCTTCACCCCCTCTTTCTTTCTTCGTCTGTGTCTGTGTCTCTCCTTCCCCATCTCCTCTCTATTTTGGTCTAAATGAGGTAGGCGTAGGGAGCCGCGGCGCACGGGGAGGCAGGTATGGCCCCAAATGCAGCGAGAGCAATTTACAAGCCCCTGCTCTTAAACAGGCAGCCGTGGTGGATGGCGTGATGAGCTTCATTTCTGGGATCCGGCTGCTGCTGTCACCCTGGCTGGCTGGAACAATAACAGCCACAGCAGCACCACCAGCAGCAGCAGCATCATCAGCAGCAGCAGCACCAGCATCAGCACCAGCAGCGCTAAAGCTGAATCTGCCTCTGCCTGTCCTCCCAGAGACAGCCAGCCGCCCCCTCTCTAGGCACCCCGCTGCTTTCTCTCTCTCTCTCTCTCTCACACACACACACACACACACACACACACACACACACACACACATGCAAGCACACACACAAGCTCAAGCATGCACGCACACACGCATGCACGCACGTACGCCATGAACGCCATGCACGCACGCGCGTACGCACGTACGCACATTGCACAGCTGCTCAAACTACACACTGATGTCACACTATTTCACTAATCTACACACATGTGCACCTGCGCCCGCCCACACACACACACACACACACACACACATTCACACACTACACACCCAAATTATACACAATGGTGCAAAGTGCACACTTGCACTAACATACACATAGGTGAGTATACACATACTACACACACACAACAGCACACTTGGTACCCATTATACTGACAAGCATGTGCACAGTCAAACACACACACACACACACACACACACACACAAACACACAAACACAGCAGTTTCTCAAATCTATACGGATTCTTCATGAGTTTCAATGCCAATAGCACTCCCACACACTTCCGTCTCTTGTGTTCTATATCAGCACTGAAGCCTACATCAATACCATGTGCCACCTAGGGAGTCAAAGCATCCTCCTTTTCTTTTAGACAGAAGTGAAAAACTTTCCCTCTGCTTCTCAGTTTCACCACAGGATTTGGCCATTCTTTGTCAGCGCTAACACAGACAAAAAAAGTGCCTGCAAAGAGCTTTAGCGTATATTCGTATGTTCAGTAGTATATGTCAGTATGTAGCTATCCATTGTAGACAAAACAATCATCAAAGAACTCAAACTTCAAAGAGCCATACCAGAACACAGCCTCTCTTTTTCCTTTAGGCAACTATACAATCATCTCTCTCTCCCTCACTCTCTCTCTCTCTCCCTCTGTCTTTCTCTCTCCTTCTCCGCACCAATTGTGCCTGGCCACAGAGGTGCCCTCCGACACACCAATCACACCCGGAACGCCAGGAGACGAGGAGGAGCGGAGAACGTGGACCCGGGCTGCGCAAACATATCAGTTTCATACAGCTCAGAACCGGGTCCGCTGGATCGATGGCCCCTGGTCCCCTGGGGAAGCCCTCTGGCTCCAGACAGAAATAAAAGTGTAAACAGCGGGAGGGCCGGCCGGCGTGGCGGGGGGTGCTGGTGGGGGTGGGGGGTGCACAGGGTCCGCTGTGACGGATTCATTCGCCCTCCTCCTGCCACCGCTGGGACCGTAAGAGGCTTTTTTCCCTCCTCTGTTTCGGGAGGACCAGAAAATTAGATTCTCTTAGACTGTTAGAGACACGGCTCCATGCTAGCCACTCTTTTCTCGCCCCTTTCTCTCTAAGATACACACACACACACACACACACACACACACACACACACACACACACACACACATATACACATAAACATACAAACTGTATTAGCTGTCCAGCCTCTATATGCATGGGTCATTTTGAGGCAATTTCAACTTTTCTCCATTCCAGGGGAAATAAAGAGACTTGAGGGCATTGCTTTAAAACAGAGCCTGGTCCAATTAAGCGGCAAACACTTCACATTGTTTAGGGGCTGGCTAATGGCCATGCACGATTGATTTACCCCTTTCCCAGGCTTCTGACACTTCCAAAAAATCACAGCCCCCCCCCCCCCCCTCTCTCTCTCCCCCTCTCCATCTTTCATTTTCTCTCTTTCACTCCCTCTTGTGCACACTGATATGCTGCCTTTCTCTCCCACTCCTTTCTCTTCCTCTCACTCACTCTCTCTCTCCTTTTCTCCCTGCACTCTCACACACACATCCACCCCCAACACCCCCCCCCCCCCCCCGCTTCTTCTCTCGCTCTGGCTTTTCCGTCTTAACAATCTGCACAGAGATGGAATTTGAGAGCGGAGAGTCGTCGCTCCATTGACAGCATGGAGCCACCCTTTTGCTTGTCAGTATTGTCAGGGGTAATGACCTATTACCGATCGTCTGTCGCCAGCCATTCTCCCATTCATCAACGGATATTTTATCACTCTCTGTTTCCCGCCGCTTCACCTAAAGATGGATGCTTTATGAATATGAGGGCTGATGTGCTGAAAGAGATGATGATGCATGGAGTGCTGCCATTTGCCATTCTTTTTAGAGTCAGCGCCTGGACGCTGGGTCAGATGGGAGTGGAACGCCCTGCTGGGTTCGTCCTCTCTCTAGTCTCTCTCTCTCTCTGAGTCTGTCTATCTTTCTTTCATTCTATCTTTCTTTCATTCTTCCATCGATTCTTTCCCCTCAATCCACATATCTTTCCTTCTATCTCCTCTCTTTTCTGGATCAGAATGGATCACAATCCCCTTAATTCCCCCACTCTCTCTCTCTCTATCTCTATCCCTCTCTCCACTGGTCTATTATGGCAGGGCGTTGAGGAGATAAGCATCACTGAGCTTCGCTCAGTCCAGTGACAGGGCCACTTCCCTCCCGTAGTCAGCAGATTACATTTTAGAAGTTGACAGCTTGTTATCACTCTGGATGGCATGAGTGCCCAGTCTTTTGTTCTCACCACCCTTCTCTCTTTCTCACTCTCTCTCTCTTTCTCTCTCTCTCTCTGGCACGCTTCTTTCTTCACCTGGTCTCTACGGTGACAGTAGATAGAGCCCTCTTACCCAGGGGAGGCCACCTTTCAGAGAGGGGCCATCTTGTGTGGGGATTAGGGAGCTGACAGAATCAGCAAACCTTCAGCCGGTCATCGGTGTGTGTGTTAGGTTCTGTATAGGACGTGCATGTGAGTGTGTGTTCTTGTGATAGTATGTGAGCCTTGGAAACCCATCGCCTTGGAATATGAGCCTTGGAAACCCATCAATTGACCCTTCCAGAGCCACGCCCTAAAACCGCCACAGGCCAATCGTGGCTTAGCAACCCGTGACTAGGCAAACGAGGCCTGGCAAGCTTTCGAGTTTTTGCCATGTTAACCTATAGAGACTGCATAGCCTGTGGGCCATTAAGGGCATTTATTTGGATGTGTGGTGCCCCCAAACATGTAAAATCACGGTGAATTAACATGTTGAACTAACTTTTAAAAATCGCATATTGCGTGATATTTCCATAACCGCGAGATACATTTCACGATGGCGGCAAAAAGTTATTAACAGACATTCAACAAGACGTAGGCTAGCCCGTCAGCAATTCTGTCTAAAATAATACCTATTTGAAGTACCAATCATGTTATGTTGTCAAATATTGACGTTATGGGAAGTACATAGCTTAAACTTTATGCTAGTTTTGCCCCCCCGCCTGTTTCATTCAGCCAGGAGGAACCATCGAAACAACACGTACCTTCGACTTTTGCTTAAATAACTCATGAACGGTTTTGTTCAGAGCTGAAAACGCAACTGCATTTGACAGAGGACAGATGTAGGTCGCTAGTGACAAAATATGAGCTTTCAGTGTGGTACGATGTCTTTGTAAATTACATTTGTTTAAAAAAAATCCCGGTTCTCCTCCATCGTAATAGACGTGCAGGGTGCGAAAGCTTGACAGGCGTAGCAACAGTAACTATGGAGGGCGGGACTTCTGGAAGGGTCAATTACTCTTCTCAAAGTATTTGGATTTTGTGCTGTTGAGTATGCCTTTGGATCCAAATAAAAGCATTTTAAATGTGAGGGTGTGTGACTG
>NC_085004.1:19524887-19624887 GCF_963854185.1 Sardina pilchardus | reverse complement strand
CTGATATCACAGCACCTCCGTCATGCAAGCCCTCCCCACTGTCCCTATTAAATGTGTTTCACATTTCTTCCTGCTCCCATTATTTATTTCATTTGACTTTCACGGCTTAGCAGGTAGCACCGGATCATCTGTTTTTGAAGTCTCTCTTTCTTCTCTCTCTCGCTCTCTCTCTCTCTCTCTTTTCACCTGATGTGAGAGACTGGAAGAGGAGGAAGAGGTAGAGGAGGAGGAGGATGGTGTTCAGGAGACAGCCATGCTGCTTGGCGTGAGCTGCAGCTCTACATTAACAGGATTTGGGGCTGTGCTTCTCTCCCTGTGCGAGCTACTGCACCAGTGAGAGAGAGAGACAGAGAGAGAAATGAAAGAGAGAGAGAGAGAGAAAGATAAATATAAAGACAGAAAGAGAGAGAGAGAGAGAAAGCTGCAACCATCCTTTCACATACAGGACACTGAACATCTGAACATGACTGGACATCAGTGACCTTTCGGGCCAAATGGACTCATATTAAAACCAAAATTACAAATGGGACACAGAAATGCTGTGCCATTCACCAACATCTAAATTGTTTTTGGAATATCTCATGTGTGTGTGCTTAAGTGTGTGTGTGAGTGTGTGTGTGTGTGTGTGTGTGTGTGTGTGTGTGTGTGCGCGCTCATGTGTGCATTGGCGCCGGCAGCCGTAATCCTGTATGCACTGTACGCACATTTTTTTCACGGCTTTATTTGGAAAATCATTCAAAATTACAACAATAAAAATAGGGTTACACTTTGCTGGAAGGTATCTACATAAGAGTAACATGACACTGTCATGAACATGTCAAACATTATAAACAAGTCATAAATGTTTATGAGATAACACTTTTGTCAGTAAGTGTCATTTGTTTTTTGTCAAATTAGGGTTAGGGTCATCATAGTATCATGTGTTCATGTATGTCACTCTTATGTAGATGCCTTCAAGTAAAGACATGATTATGACAAGATGAACTATTCTGGCCCTTAAAAATGCGACCAATCATTCATATAAATCATTCAAGCATAGTGCTAGTCATGAAACAAAAACAGCAACTTAATATTTTTCAGGCATTTAAAAGTAAAAGGCACGCTGTTCTTAGCAGCGATGCTCAGTAGCGCCTGCAAGTGTATGACCATAGCCTACGCACTGTGTGTATCAGGCTACTCAGCTACGAGGAGAGAGAGAGTTTCCCCTGTGTGTACTGTATATTCACTCCAAGTTGGCCTATCATTACGTCCAATGGCAGAGTGGCAGGCTGATTGGGAGAGTCGGGAGAATTCCCAGTGGACCTGTGGCGTTTTGGGGCCGGGCTGATTACTGTGAGCTTAAAAAGCGCAGGATATTGCTGTTTGAATATTTCATTTGCTGTGCCCTCCGACAGCCTGCACTGTGCGACTGCAGCCCTTCACTTTCACTCCCCACAGCCCTGGAAATTACATGATGACCCGAAATGTAGGCTACACAGCTGAATCGTCCTCTACACATACTAACCCCACGAATCTCCTCTCGCGTGACTCAATGACTGTGTTTTTTTCACTGCATTCGTTAATCGACTTGTTAAGCCTTCCCTTCAAGGTGGCCGTGACAGGAAGACAGGAAGACGTAATCATTTTGAAAATTGTCAGTGGTGTAAAATAGTTTTTTTGTAGTATATTTTTTTCCCTTTCTTTCCTTTATTTGCATAGGACAGTGAAGATAGACAGGAGGCGAGTGGGAGAGAGAGAGATGGGGAGGGATTGGGATATGACTGGGATATGACCGCAGATCGGATTCAAATCTGGGTCCCCATGGGCACCTGGACCCACACATGGTATGAGAGCTGTAGCCTGTTGCACCACAGCGCCCCCCAAATAGTTTGTTTTTGACATGAGAGTATGCCCGGTTTGCTTTCTCCAAGTTGAATGGTAGCCGTTTCCCTTCCACCTAGCATCTGTGAGCGGAAAAACCAGCCTTGCAACTTTGGTGCTGCAAGTCGTTGGCCTCAGAATCAGAAAGTCTTGCGATATAATTAATTGCTTTCTGGCTCTATGCACATACGCGCCAGGTACCGGCTAGAACAAGGTAGCGATGGAGTTTCTCAGACATTCGTAATGGCAGAGCCGCTAAAAGAAGCAGAGAGCGAGAAAACCATTGTCAGAGAAACAGGGAAAGGAGAAACGGCAGACTGACCTAACGAGGAATATCATAAAATATATACTGTATCTTAAAACTGTAGGGGAGCTCTGTAGAGAAAACTGCAAGCAAAACGTGAGAAATTATGGCCAAAACTGCATACAGTATACTGTAGGGTTCCTTTGATATACTGCTGGTCAGAAACAGCCCTACTTCGATTTGTTTAGTTTTTCATTTATTTTAACTAATGAAATAGAAAACAATGAATTGCATCCACACACCCTTATGCACAAGTAATTTCCACTGGTGGCCTAAATAAAATTGATGGCGGCACAGCCCAAAAACTGTGAGATGCCTCCCAATCCACTCAAAAATCAACAGGTCCTCACAGAGAAAATTAGCCTGGGTTACGAAGCGAAATGTCCCAGACCACCCCTGGTAACTGCCCAACTCTTCAACACACCCTGTTTAACGTCATACACGACAGTAAACTAAAACTAAACTTAGAATAAATACAGCCTTTCTATGGCTATAAGTTGGCCCAATTAATATCTGCTGCTATTGGAGGTATTAAGGGGAATATTAAGGACATGAATAGTCTGTACTATGGCATACAACCTTTGTGTGCACCCGTGTGTGTGTGTGTGTGTGTGCGTGCGTGGGTGTGAGACAGAGAGTCTGACATGGAGGGATTGCACATAGAGAGATGAGGAGAACAGGAGGATGAAGACAGCCACAGAGGTGAGAGGGAGAGTGAGATGATTCCACACAGACTCCCGTGACAGAGCACAAGCTCCACTCCTCTGGCCTCGTGTCCATGCCAAGCCATGCTGCACTGAAGCCACAGAGCGTCTTACTGTAAGTTAACCAGCTAATCCCCTGCAGCATGCAGTCAGCCTGTTGCCATGGGATCTCCAGCCTACGAGCGTTCCCAACCACCTGCTTGTGTGTGTGTGTGTGTGTGTGTGTGTGTGTGTGTGTGTGTGTGTGTGTGTGTGTGTGTGTGTGTGTGCGTGCGCTTGCATGATCTCAGGTGATACGGAGGCAGGTTTCCAGCCTGTTTGTCCTGTAACCAGGAATAAGGCCTCCCGTGGCCACCGATTCACATTCACACTCACACAAACACACACCATCGTCACACCTGTTCTGTTGTTTCCACATGCTATGGAGACCCCTGGGTCATGAGGATGCAAAGGCACAACAGGCCAGACCACTAGGCACCTGTGTAATTTCACTCCATATCTCATGTTTGTGTGTTGAATGGAGATGTATCTCTATGGATCACCGAGGCCTATCACCATTGCTGTTCTTTTTGTTTTGTTTTGTCTTGTTCCCCCCATCCCGCTAAGCTCCATTTTAAAGGTCAGGGATACGTTGCAACCCAAGGCTATAGGGAAAATGATTTCTGTTGTAACGCAGCCAAATATAATGCTTTGCTGGGGTGGTTGCGGGCATGTGATGATGGAAGAAATATGAGATTTCTGCCAAAACGACATTAGCAGTCTTTGTTGCCTGAGCCAGAGAGCATGGGAAAGTCCAGGAGGTGTACACTGCTGTTGGGCTATAACCCCCACCACCCCCCCCCCAAACACACAGGCACAGACATACAGACACACACACATACATACACAGACCCACACACATACATATACAGACCCCCCCCCCTCCCACACACACACACACACACACACACACACACACACACGCTCTGGGGCGCAGGGGCCTCCACACTCTGGGTCATCAGCCCAATTTAATTACATTATGAGGAAGCTAAATTAGACTCTGCAAACAGAACTGAGCTTAAAGGATTACTGGACCTCTTGTATGCGAAAGATCAAATTTCCACCTTCTAGCTGGAAACAATATGTGCTTCTCTGGGGGGTGGGGTGGGTGGTGGTCGGGGATGAGACATTGGCTCAGGGGAGTTTGCTCCAGGGGACATCTACAAAGATCCCAACAGGGGTGACATGTTATGTTACAATCTAAGCACCATGCACCCAAGCTCCTTTTCAATCGGCTGGTTTTCAATGTGATTGACACTACAGTATGTTGAGAGAAAGTGGAATAGAGGAATTATGCCCAATATTCTTTAATGTTCTGCATTTCTCACTAGTAGGTCACTTTGACACTTTGAGTATACTCCTACAGTAGGTTGTGACCCTGTATGATATCTGTTCTGTTCCAATACATGGAAGGCGTCAGGGTTGATATCACTTCTTGTAATATCAACCCCGTCAACCCATGATGTTGCGCGGTCCACCTCACGAAATCACAGAATTCGTAGTTGGTGGGCCAAGTTAGCCGCCGAGACCCTACCATCAGGATGCTGTTTGCGGCAGGATCAGGCAAGCGGCTTTGATAACGCCGGCGCTTGTAGCGTACAACGCGTCATGCTACACATCATTAAGATGCGTCAAGGACAGTTTGATGGGATTTGCTTTTCAAGGGTGTGAAACGATTCCCGGCCCGATTTCACGTGGCACAGAGCCCGTCATTTGTCTAATTTGTGTCATCTCTCTCTGACACACACACACACACATTCACACACAAACAAGCACACATCCATACACACACAGTGCTCGGAAGCAAAAGCAGAATCTGGATTATATGCTGTAACTAAGTCTGTGCTGCCTCACACACACCATGATTAGCAGGAGGGGAAAGGGGATAAAGAGATGGATTAGTTCTTTGCAATTATGAACGGCACCGCAGGAACAATGTATGGCCAGGGACTAGTCAGAATTGGTCACTGCGCCAGTGGGTCTGCAGCTACCTCTCGGTTGACACAAATACACACACACACACACACACTGATACACACACGGATGCAAACATATACACTCATACGCACGTACACACACACACACACACACACACACTCTTTCTCTATCCATCTCTGTCTCTCTCTCACCCAAATGTACAAACACACACACACACACACACACTCACATATGCACACTCACACACACACACACACACAGATTCAATAACAGGACAGGACAGGACAGCTAAATTCTAGCCCTTCCCTCCAAATGACATGATCGTCATTCGAGTCAGGATACGAACAGCAGTCCAGACGGCAGTGTACAGCAGCATGCTCTGGAGACTTGGGTCACACAGACCAAAGCACCCAAAGATTTGGGGCGCGGACTCAACATGGCCCCCCTGGCGGTCACTGCAGTCCATACCAGCAGAGGCACAACAACAGGTCAGAGTGTGTGCCCTCAATTTAGTTCAGCCGCTGCAGCTCCATTCATCGGAATCCGCCGCCTCTGGGATATTCCTACACCCCTCCACAAAACAAGCCTTTTGAGGAGATATCATGAAGAAATGGCGGGCAGTGAAAAACAACAACAACAACAAAAAGTGGCTTCCGTGCGCTGCTATTGCGAAGACTTATCTCAGCACAGGGGGAACAGGGCACTTTGCTGAGGCCAAACAAATCGGATGAACACTGGAGTGAAGGAGATAGAAACAGACATCCACTTAACTCCACACTATAGCTTTATGGGACAGATAGGAGGAAAATAAGATACAGTATCAGAGAGAGAATGGAAAGCTTCAGCAAGCGAGACACAAAACAAACAAACAACCAACCAAGCAAATAACAACAACAACAACAACAACAAAACCTTGTGCGCAATGATTTGATGCAGCAAACTTTTTGCATTTTGTTCCATTTCCTAGACTATTAAGACATCAGTTAAAGTCTTAAGGGACTTTTGCCAGCGTATTGAACTGTTAAAGTATCTACACTACTGTAAAGGAACAGCGCTAACAGATTAGAGATAAATGACAAGCAAATCAGTTACTGACACTGTAACACTTTACAAACAGAAGCAACAACAATGCAAACATGCATCATGTTCAGCCACATCTGTGTAGCACATGAAGTTGAACAAGCCAAGAAAAGGCTTCTTGGACGGTTTCGACCAAGATAGGGAAAAGTTGGCAAGGATCAGGACACAGGTATTTGCCTTTGTTTTGCACACTCCTCAGGTCAATATCCTGGAGCCATAGGAAAGACTCACTCACATACACACACATTCGCTACTCTTTGACCACACATACACACACACACACACTCACACACACACACACACACACACACATTCGCTTCTCTCTCTAAAAAAAAAAAAACCCTCCGTAAATAACCTTCATTATCTAGCCAGGCTCATCACGCACTCACATTTTCCCATCAAGCCCCTGTGATCTGGCTCAGCCCATGTTATCAAGGAACAGACGTATCATCTCCCCCCTGTTACCATAGCATCAGGGGCATATCCGTGGAAATGTCGGTATAATGGACAGGACCTGCACCCTGCCATCTCCACCGTGCCACGGGGGTAATAGTGGGCTTGGCAGGTCAGAGCCGCCACAAGCGTTGTCAGGGTGGAATCGCATCCATGAGAGCACTGAGGCAATCAGTTCAATATTAGTGCGCAGGGAGAGCCCTCTCGCCGTAAGTGCCTCTTATTGATGGAGAAGCAGACGCCGCTGTCTGTGAATGCCGCTGATACTGATGACGGCGCCCAACAGATGACACATGATAGACTCGGTCTCGGCGGCTCTCCACTAGCTCACATTCTCTTACTCTCTCTCCCAAATTCTCTCTATTTCTTTCTTTCTTTCTCTGTCTCTCTCTCTCTTTCTCCCTCTCTCTTACATCAGGTCTGTAAATACCTTTTTGAACCTGCAGGAATACTTTGGCAAACTATTCACGGAACTGTTTGAGGAGTAATTGTTAGTTTGATTAGACTGATGAGTATTGGTAAATAAGATTATGTCACAGACTACAGTACAGTACAGTACTACCCCCCCCCCCCCCCCTCTCTTCCATCATCCTCAATCACATTTTCTTTATAATCTTTCTCTACATAAAGGATGCATTTGATGTTTGCCTTTTATCCTAATCATCGCTTAATATAATAAAACACACTAAGATAACCTTTCAGTCAAAATGGCTAAACACGGATTGCTTTCATTTTGAACTATATAAGCTCACCTTGTCTCAAACCCACAGAGGAGGATGAGGTCTGTTACTACTCCACTCTCTGATGTGACAGTTTCTGAAACTTGAGGGCCATGTGTTGCACATGATTAAGACCTGCTCCTTTCTTGAATTTCCCCTTTGGAATCAATTAAGTATCTATCTATCTATCTGTCTATCTATCTATCTATCTATCTATCTATCTATCTACATAAGTCCGATACAGTAGCTGTAATGTTGACATGATATGTAGCCTAAACTACCTGTGACATATACTGTATTGTTCCGCTCTTTCGATGGGTTGTTTCAGTTTGTTTTTAGGTGGAGATAGCCTACTCAAGCAGCACCATGAATCTCGTATTTCGTGCTTGTGTAGTTTGTGATGATAAAGCTATCTTGGAGAAAGACACTTGGACAACAGCAGGGCACTCCACCACTGGTAAAAATAAAATATATTCCAGACTTTTCAAGGGCCCTCTCTCCTCTCGGGGCCCTAGTCATACCGTTTTTTTTCCTCAGTCTGAGGCCCCTGGAATGCAAGCATGCAGCACCCACTCACCTGGTCCCAGCTGCACCATCTCAGAGAGGGCCTCCAGGTGGATGAAGAGCACCAGTCCCCCCGCGCCAAACAGCAGCAGGAACCAGAAGGAGCATGGCAGGCCAGAAATCAGCGAACGCATCCTCCGCCGGGCCCGTAGAAACATCTCCGTCCAGCACATGCTGTTGATCTCCCAGCCACTCTTCACCGGCTCACTTGCACAGGAGAGAGAGAGAGAGAGAGGGAAGGTTCTTAATGGATCTATGGTGTCTGTGCATGATCACACACTGCTAGTCAATGTCACATGATACTGTAGCTTTTATAGATGAGCGTGCATATACAAGTGTATATTCTACCTATTCATACATCTATATATACATCTATATTCATGCATCTATAGCTATACACACACACACACACAGATACACAAACACATACGCGCACACACGCACACACACACACACACACACACACTGATCTATCTCTAACGTAAGCTATATCTGAGGCATCACTAAATCAGACATCTCTCTATGCGGATCAAACTGAGGGGCCTCTCATCTCCCGACATGGCTCTGAGATGAGACCTGACAGGCTCTTCATGGTGCCTTTCCTCGTCACGTTGCAAATGAACACAGAAAGCTCAGGTCTACAAGAAGAGCACTTCTTAAAATGGAGAGTGAGAGGCAGACAGTTTAGCCCTTGCCAGATGTAATAACATTTCCTAACCGTTTTATACAATGACATGGTACGGTTTGTTCCATCGTGTACTATGGCAAATTCTTATTCCAAAACCTACAGCTCCCAATGCAAGGCATCTTCTGCTATATAAAACCTTTTTTGTAGAATACAAAATACAATATGTGACCCTCCACAGTGAAATCAGTCACATTGTTCAAATTTTCTAAATTACAGTTATTAAGTTTTCACGAAAGGGCATAATCAACCTTCAAAACGATACCTATACACCTACTGTATAACAACATTCAAAGGAGTTGAGTTCATCCTGTCATGCCAAGAGAGAAACGGATCAATCTGCCTCTGAAGTTGACTGTCGGCTCAACACTAATGAACGCTTTGTAAGGTTGCCGCTACTTTAAGATTTACGGTACTTACTTGTATTTACAACGACACAGCACACGGATAGCTTGGTGGTCGTCAATGAGTGCATGCACCGTAAATATTAGAGTAGAGGGGCAAAAACGAGACGCCTCTAACATTTTGCTGGAGTTAAATTTCTCACCTCAAGAAACTCCCGTTTTTAGACTACACATTTTTCAGCTAAATGTATTCACGGCCGTACAGTGTAGACCTCCCACTGTTTCAAAACACACACAAAAAAAATCCATGATTTTAGCACAAGTAACATAAATGGTCATTTTTCTCGGAAACGCCTGTTGCGACAAGCGACTGGTTTTGCCGTGGAGAGTCACATATACTGATATTAACAGCAACACTCCAAAAATTCCAACACCTTCCGGTCATCATATTAGAGGCAGACTAGGAGATTCAGATTTGAGAAAAATCTCTTACAAACACATAGCCTAAATGTTTATTTTATGGGAGGAAACAGGCTTTTGGTTCAATATCTGTAAATCATTATGACAAAAATACAAGACTCTGTGAGCAAATTAACCTCCAGACTTTGGCTTTTCAAGAAATGTCTACATGCAGGGAGAAATAGGGGTAAAATGTGGCCATATGTATTTTTAGTGGGCTTGCTGCAAGGCATCTATTGTTATCCGTCGCCCGTTTTTTGAGAACGCCTCTTCTCCTAGAGCGTTTGAGCTATCGACGCGGTTCAAACACTAAAAAATCAGGCCCAATCCCGTGTAGATTGCTTGTTAATGTCGGATGGCTGCCGTTTGTCGTTTTTCCGGTATTCCCGTTTTTAGACCCTTGTAGTTCCGCCATGCTCCACTAGAGCCATTTTCCCATTGAAATGAATGGGGCACTGTTCAGGCGTTTACATCAATGCCCCCTGGTGAGCAAGCCCACTCTTGCAGCTCCTCCACAGAGATGCACATTTCTAGTTTGACAATGTCAGTTTTGCATGTATTAATCTCAACTAAAAAAGTTCCGTAGTAATACAAGGTACAAGGTAATTTCACAATAACTATATGGTATCAGGGCTGTAAAATACTGTTTTGTCTTTTCGAAAGGATTCCCCACCATACAGAAAACCTTTCAAAAAGACAAAACAGTATTTTACAGCCCTGATACCTATAGTTATTGTGAAATTACCTCATTTATCTCATCATAACAACAGATAAGAGGTCACATTTTAGCATCAAACTAACTACTACAAAAACTTTGACCACTGTGTAATTGTGCCATAACACTTAGAAGTTACTATGTAATTTAGTCCTTCATAGCACCATCATGTTGGTATAATTACAGAAATATTATGTCACAATAAGTAAATCCTAAATATTTATTGCTTCGGTAATATTTACAGCAGTTATTACCATTTTATTTTACCCTTAAATCCATGTTATTAGGGCACGAGCACCGAGGTGCGGCCACTGAAAGTGGCTGCACCGTAGGTGCAAGGCCCTATTGTTTTTGCTCAGATTATTATTAGGGCCCGAGCACCGAGGTGCGGCCACTGAAAGTGGCTGCACCGTAGGTGCAAGGCCCTATTGTTTTTGATCAGATTATTCTTATTCTCTCTTCGTCTTATCCCGTGCGGCCCTTTTTCACCAACTTGGCATGCTCCAAAACTCTTGTAATTTGGCAGCTACATATGGAGTTACCGTGGCTACTCAGAGACAGAGCTCTAGCCTAGGGTGTGGCTCAGGGACTCTATAGCGCCACCTAGAATGTTGTCTGTCGTGGTTGACACATACATTCACGGAAATGGCCCAGATTTGGTGGGCATATGTGTTGTATAAATCTGAACAAGTTTTACATTTAAACAATATAGTGAATCTTAGAAGAATTTGAGTTATGATTATGATTATGATTTTTGCACGTAAAATATTTTTAAACACTTTTTATCGGTTTATCGAAATCATGTCATTTAAGCACTAAAATGATCTTGAGGGATTGCCCGAGAGGAATTGCGAACAGATTTTTGAATTCGTGAAGTATATTGAAATGGCGAAGGTTTGAATTATGGCGTTTTATTAAGAAACCGGAAGTTGGTGTTTTAGGCAGAAAATAGGTTATGAATTGGATGTAATTTGGCAGCTACACGTGAAATTGCTTCTGCTAGTCAGAGACAGAGCTCTGGCCTAAGGTGTGGCTTTAGGACTCTATAGCGCCACCTAGCAGCACGTTATCTGTTGTGGTTGAGACAAGATTCACGAAAATGAACCAAATTTGGTGGACTTGTGTGTTATTGCTATGGCTAGTCAAGGACAGAGCTTTGGCATAGGGTGTGGCGCAGGGACTCTATAGCGCCACCTACTGCGTTGTCTGTTGTGGTTGACACAAACATTCACGAAAATTAACCAAATTTGGTGGGCTTGTGTGTTATTGCTATCGGTAGTCAGAGACAGAGCTCTGGCCTTGGGTGTGGCTTAGGGACTCTATAGTAGGGGTGTGCATTGGCACTGCCCTCACGATTCGATTCGATTACGATTCACCAGGTAACGATTCGATTCAATTCGATTCTACGATGCATTGCGATGCATTGCAATGCATCAAAATTCTACTGCACACAACAAGGCAAATTTGTCATCAGACAGGCAATTCAAGCAGTCATATTGAACTAAGGATTGTATTGGCTGTAATGTGGGGGGGACGGTGGACCTTGCAATTGTATGAAATAACATTTTAAACTTTGGAGTATTATATTAACCCATATCCTGATATAAAGAGAAAATACTGAAATTCTGATATTCATGACAGCTCACGTTATGCATATTTTAGCCTATGTTCATATTACAACTACACCTCTTTAATTCAGCTGTCTGCTTAAAGCCTTAAAATAATATTGTAAACAGTAGCATAGTTGGCTAGCTTACCACAGTCTACTGGTTGGACTGTTCAGTTTCCTTAGGGTGACCAAAAAAATCGGGACAGTCATGAAATACAAGCAGTTGTCCCGATCCCTAATCCTGCCCTAATTGTCCCGAAAAATTGTCTGATACATTAAGAAACTATTAATTCAAGGCTTCTCATTGCCTGTATGTTTAGGGGATTAAAAACTATTAATTCAAGGCTTCTCATTGCCTGTATGTTTAGGGGGGAATTGTGTGTAGCATAGCCTACTTGCGCGATAATACTTTCTCATTCATTGTTGACGTAGAGGCTCAGGCAGCTCTGTGACCTGATGAACATACCGCTAAAAATCACAAGCGAGTGCACAAGTTGCAGCCGTGAGGGAGCTGCCACGAGAAGTGATTGGTCGTATAAAATGAAAGTTGCTGATGTCTGGGTTACACAAACAACAACACATTTGTTAGGTTTTCTTATTGACCTATAGGCCTAAATAAAAAACAATGTTGACATTATGTAGGCCTAGCTTAGACTAGTCTTATTAGCGTTGCAACAAGTGTTATGGAAGATCTGACTACATTAAAGCGCTATGAGTAACCTAGGCTTGTTTACCAAAAAAGTGCGGAGAGGGGCTTTACTTATACTGTTCGGTAAAGTTGCACGCATAGTCTACAATGGAAATCGTTCATGGAGACAGACGCGTTGTGCACGGAAAGGGGGGGCTGTGGTTGTGTGTGTGAGCAAGAGAGGAAGGGGGAGTAGGGGAAAGAAATGCAGCTTTACGAATACGATGCGTGTTTTAAATTGCGTTAAAAACATAATGAATAACAGAACGCATATGTGGCGGCTGTGTTGAATCTGTGGTGCACTGCCACAAATTAGTCTATGTGTGGGGAAACACTGTACAGGCGGCGCATGTCATTGCAACATTGCTCTGGAAATGCCACCGGAATGAATGGAAATGTCAACTTTACTGTACTCGAGGCCAGAAAATAAATAGTGACAAAATCGATTATGGCACGTTGCCGCATCGATGCTGAATCGTGCATGCCCCGCATTGCGATGCATCGCCGAATTGATTATTGTTGACACTCCTACTCTATAGCGCCACCTAGTGCGTTGTCTGTTGTGGTTGACACAAACATTCACGAAAATGAACCAAATTTGGTTGACTTGTGTGTTATTGCTATGCCTAGTCAGAGACAGAGCTTTGGCATAGGGTGTAGCGTAGGGACTCTATAGCGCCACCTAGTGTGTTGTCTCTTGTGGTTGACACAAACATTCACCAAAATGAACCAAATTTGGTGGGCATGTGTGTTATTGCTAAAGTTATCCAGAGACAGAGCTCTGGCCTTGGGTGTGGCTTAGGGACTCTATAGCGCCACCTAGTGCATTGTCTGTTGTGGTTGACACATACATTCACAAAAATGAACCAAATTTGGTTGGCATATGTGTTATTGCTATAGCTATTCAGAGACAGCGCTCTTGCCAAGGGTGTCTTAGGGACTGTATAGCGCCACCTAGCGCATTGTCTGTTGTGGTTGACACACACATCCACGAAAATGAACCAAATTTGGTGGGCTTGTGCGTTATTGCTATCGATAGTCAGAGATAGAGCTCTGGCCTAGGGTGTGGCTTAGGGACTCTATAGCGCCACCTAGCGCATTGTCTGTTGTGGTTGACACAAACATTCACGAAAATTAACCAAATTTGGTGGGCTCGTGTGTTATTGTTTTTGCTAGTTAGAGACAGAGCTCTGGACTAGGGTGTGGCTTCGGGACTCTATAGCGCCACCTAGTAGCACGTTATGTGTTGTGGTTGACACAAACATTCACGAAAATGAACCAAATTTGGTGGACTTATGTGTTTTTGCTATCGCTAGTCAGAGACAGAGCTCTGGCCTAAGGTGTGGCTTAGGGACTCTATAGCGCCACCTAGTAGCACGTTATCTGTTGTGGTTGACACAAACATTCACGAAAATGAACCAAATTTGGTGGACTTATGTGTTATTGCTATCGCTAGTCAGAGACAGAGCTTTGGCCTAGGGTGTGGCTTAGGGACTCTATAGCGCCACCTAGTGCATTGTCTGTTGTGGTTGAAACATACATTCACAAAAATGAACCAAATTTGGTGGGCACATGTGTTATTGCCATCGCTATTCAGATACAGAGCTCTGGCTGAGGGTGTTGCTTAGGGACTCTATAGCGCCACCTAGCATGTTAGCCGTTTTGGGTTGACATTTACATTCACAAAAAATTCACAAGCTTGTGTGTTATTACTGCCGCTAGTGAAAAACAGCTCTGGCCTAGGGTGTGGCTTAGGGACTCTATAGCGCCACCTAGCGCGTTGTCTGTTGTGGTTGACACATACATTCAAGAAAATTGACCAAATTTGGTGGCCATGTGTGTTGCTCATGCACATGCCCACCAACACGCCTCATGTTGCTTTGTTAGATTCCGAAATGTCACAGGTCTCCGCACCGCAGGTGCTCGGGCCCGCCATCGCCGCTTGCGGCTATATTTTGCATTGTTGTTGTATGGTAATTGCACAGGAATTGTCTAGAAATTACACATTAATTATTTGTAATATAAAAATTGGTAACACTTTACTTGACGGGTTCATTCATAACACATTCATAACAGCTGTCATGAACTTCACATGAAGCATTCATGACTGTTTCATGAAACATGACTCAACATTCATACCAACCCTTTCATGAATGTGGAAGACAAAACTTCAAAAACTTGTCAAAATAAAAGTCCAACAATCGCTAAGCAGCATTGCTGTCTTTTTTGTTTTAGCCAACCTGATCATGTCACATCTTAGTCAACGGGGAAGTCCAGTGTCCAGGAGAATTTAGTTTTTTGTTTGTCTGTTTATTTATCTCATGATAGTAATCTCTGAAGAATGCATAATTGTCTACACCAATGACTGTATATATAAATACTGTATATAAAACAGGAATGTCCAACCATTCAGAGGTCCACAGATGGTCAGTAGCCTAGTTCACTTCCCAGTGTGATGAATACTACAAAACTCGTATAGTAAAGTGACATTTGAAGTAGACTTCATAAAATATTCATGAGATGTTTACAAACGCTGGAGAGGATTCATAATACCCTGTATATGGATTACTAGATTGTTGGACTTTTATTTTGACAAGTTTTCGTCGTTTTGTCTTCCACATTCATGAAAGTGTTGGTATGAATGTTGAGTCATGTTTCAAGAATCAGTCATGAATGCTTCATGTGCAGTTCATGACAGCTGTTATGAATGTGTTATGAATGAACCCGTCAAGTAAAGTGTTACCAAAATATTTTTACCATATATATATTGCATATATTACCATAACATTACCCACTTAATACTGATCTGTAATGTAAAGTGTTACCAAAAATCAGATTATTTGGATGGATAAGTAAGGTATAAAGACATTAGCTTGGTGTTACTAGACTTGACACTTTTCCCAAATGGTGCTGAGTTCAATCAGTGGTTTATCTTATCCTCTCTCTTTATATGAGAGTAAACCTGTTTCATAATGTGCTACATGAGGGCAAATGTATTTCATATTTTAGGAACAGCACAATTATTCACTTAAATCAAGGGAAATGGCAAAGAATCTTCAGGTTTCAGAGCTACACACATTATTTGTAATATCAATATGTATTCTATTACAGTAACACCAATAACATCAACATAATGGGGAGATGTAATGTACATGTATATAATTGAATGTAAAGTATACTCTAAATTATGTTAGCAACAATAGCTAGTAATGGTATACTCAGGTGGCTCAACTTCCTCCTTACCAATGCAACTTGAGCCACAAGATCTTTTTTTTTTTTTTTTTTTGTGCAGGACCCCTGTATGTCGTTGTCAATTTGAGTTAAGCACACTGCTAGGGTTTCAGTTGGTGACTCACACCCTGATATTTTCTTGTATTTTCCCCATCTCATATTCACTTCACTATAGGTAATTGTAAGGTAAAAAAACCAAAACAAAACAAAGCAAAAAAAAAACAAAACAACCTAGTTCATCCTGTCAAAATCCCCTACAGGCACAACATATGTGCTATTGTCAAAACAGCATCTCTGGCTCATATTTCTTTTTCAATGTACAGAGAAAGCAGATCTCATGACATATTTTCATTGTGAACAAGCCACTGAGTCCTCAGCTTTGGTTGGCGACTAATTTCGATGTATCAGATTTCAGCCCGGTAGCATGAAGGGCCATTCAATGAGACAATTATAACTTTAGATTAAAATTTGATGGACAGTTAGAATTGGGCCATGTCGAATCACAGTCATTCTGCAACCAATTGTCCTTATTTATGAAAAGACATGACCTTTGTCTGTAAGTAATCTGCAAAGTCAGTGAAACTTTGGGTGAGCGATGGAAAGTGAGATGAGATTGAAAAAGCATAGAGACAACAGGAGAGAGAGAGAGAGAGAGAGATAAATAAATGCAAGGCCGAGAGGTGTTGAGTGATTAGGATCGACTATGTCAACTCACCAAAGGTACACAGATGATGTATCTGCAACAGGGCATGTGAGCGGAGCTGAGCGCGGAGCTAGCGAAATATAGTCGGAGCGCAGAGCGGGTTTTAATCTAGAGGCTGGAGCGATGGTTCCGTTTCGCTCCAGTCCCGCTCCGATACCGCTCTCACCACGAGTCTAGAGCATGCACAAGTCCACACAGAATCACATGTGCCACTAGAGGTCATTTGTTAAGAGATGAAAAGATGGAGTTTCTAAAATATTATGAAATAAATATGTTCTATTTTCTGACTGATGTTCGCGTTGCTGGGAGTTATTTATAGCCTAGGCTACAGCTATTTCCTCGAAGTCCACGCATGTCTGAGGTGATCTTTTGAATGTTGTATGCCTATTTATATTATGAGAAATAAGGTGAGATTTTAGCAATGATGAGTTCACTAGTACGTTGTTCGGTATGTTTCATAATAACTACGTCAATGGTTTCTTTTTAAAATGCTGTTTAGCCTTAATTCAAACACATTCAAAGTAATAATTAAACAAAACAGTGCGATCATTTAGCTTTCTAAATGAGATCTGCAACTCAAAGAACAAATGTACAGCGGTCTGCAGTCTTACAGGCGGCTTACCTTTGAATGTTTCCTTTCTGCTCACTTACTATACCTGGAGCACAGGTGAACAACTAGCTAAGTCCCATTAACTGGAGGATGATAAGGTAAGTTAAAGTGACAGAGAGGGAGGAGACCATGGCCTCCCTTGCAATCGTGGAGCAACCAGCAAGACAGAGTTGAGACATTCCAAAAAGAGCACAAGGTTTTACACGCACACACACACACACACACACACACATACGCACACACGCACACACACACATAAATACACACACGCACACACACACACACACATAAATGCACACACGCACACACCACGCCACACACACACACCTGATATTTATGCAAACACTCCTATCAGAGGAATGCTTATTCTTGATTACAGGCAAATGCATAATGAAATGATAATACAGGAATCTTGATTTTGAAATACAAGAAGATGAAAAAACAGCTTAGTAAACTGGAGTTTTGTTTTGTGGAGGATATAGGAGAGCCGTGTCGTCTATCCTCCTCAGTTAGGCCCCTTCAGAATAAATGAGAACTGACATGACACAGGTTCGACTAACGAGACAGACAACGTGGGCTGCTTGACTGATGCTGTCTGCACGCTCCCTTGATAGTACTCCATAAAAGCCCCTAATTCAAACTCAAATACACAGGTTTGGCAAGCAGGAAGGGCATCCAATGCTGCACATTAAATGATGACCCCCATATACACATATACACACACACACACACACAAGCTCAGTTTTTTCGCTCCATCAGTCGATGAATTATGCACTCCGTATTCAATAAAATAATTGTGGCACACGAACATAATAATCTTAATTAGAGTTTAATTAAATTGAAAGCCGGTTTTCATTCACTGTTCCATTTAATCAGCTCCCTCCATTAAAGTGTGGACATAACTCTGTAATTTGAAGCCTTGCTACTGATCACAACCCACGCCTGTTCCCTCACCAGTCCGTCAATTGATTTTCTGCACTTTCTTCACTTTGACAAAAGGCTTTTTTGAAGCAGATTAAGACCTTGTGAGTAAGGCCGACATTATACGCAACGTGTGCTGGTATACCTCATTAACTGATAAAGCTACTGTATCTAAACCCAATTAGCAAACAAAACCACATGGAGAAAAAAACACAGACACACAGAGTTTTTGTCCTAAGAGAACTCGTTGTTTGATGTTTTATTTGCACCGTGGCACTAGGAAACAAGTCACAAAGGCTTAATGAACACTCATTACATTAGCCAGCCGATGCTAGTCCCCCTTTCAAAGGGAAGAAAACAGTCGAAGGCCTTCAACTGAAAAGTCAAGTAAATGTTCCATGCAATGTCCCACATTGAAATTCATAACACCATTTTAATGAGAAGTGCACGTATCCTCAACCCTAACATAAGGGATTACTGGTGAATGTTTATGTATTTTTGTAATACCCAACTATTTATTTAGGCTCAGTAATGAGATTATATGGATCTGTGTGTGTTCTATTGAAGGATTTTTCACCCAAAATTGATTAGTACCACAGACATGGAAAAAAGGATCATGAGCTTATGGCCCTACAAGAATATTTAAAAAAAAACATCTATCTAAAACCCTTTGGTCTGACACAAAGGACCAGATTTTATGTACAGTACATTAATTCAGAAAGTCTAAGGTGTCCTGTGCTCATACACAGAAGCAGCCGGGAATACCGGAAAAACCAGAACCGGCAGCCACCCGAAATCAACAAGTGATCTATGCCGGATCAAGGCTGAATTTTTAGTGTTGGAACTGCATTGAACTAAATGTTCTGAAGCAGGAATCTCCACCAGTTACACTCACTATACAACTTGTCGATAGCTCAAACGCTCTAGGAGAAGAGGTGTTCTCAAAAAGTGTCTGAACGGGAAAAATAAATAAGAAGTAAACTTAAGAAGAACAATTAGAGCAAGCACACTAATAAATGCTCAATCACTGAGGGCCAGATTTAGATCAAGGTGCAAATCAAATGTTATAGTGATAACAATTAAGGCTAAAGCTATGTCCTGATGACGTTATGCAGGCATACTTCAGTATAACCTTTACGAGCTACTGGGCTGGGTGGGAAGCCATTAAAAATAGGCTTGAGTTTTCAAGGCTATATCCCCCTGAACAATTTAGATTTGGACTTTTAAATAAAGCCATGGTGACCTTTCATCAAAATGGCCCACCACAATATATTGTTTGGTGTCTAGCATTAATGTGGATTAGCATGACAGATGGGAGAAGATTTTCGAAAATCAATGTCTCTGTCAGGCCAACAAAGTCTCTCTCGGAGCCAACACAAATAAACAAACAAACAGGCTCTCTCAGCTGGCTGAGCAGGC
Source organism: Sardina pilchardus (assembly GCF_963854185.1). Taxonomy (NCBI): domain Eukaryota; kingdom Metazoa; phylum Chordata; class Actinopteri; order Clupeiformes; family Clupeidae; genus Sardina; species Sardina pilchardus. The sequence continues at coordinate 19,605,842 of NC_085004.1, read as the reverse complement.
TTATATCTTTCAGGTGTGTATCATATGAACACTCTCTCCCTCTCTCTTTCTTGTTCTCTCTCTTTCTCTCCGTCTCTCTCTTTCCTGCTCACCACACGAGCACACAAATGCATGGTGTTGTAAACCAAAAGAAAGTGGATGGGCCGAAACTATTAATGTGGATAGACACAACACTAACGACTAGCACTCTGGGACTTCCCTCCTGGATCCACTGAAAACTCTTGTTTAATGAAATGCAGGTGGTTAAACCACCAAAGTTGGATTAGCCCTGCTTTATTTAGTATTTGTACGGTGGCTGATTTCAGGGTTCCTGAGCAAATAGAAAAGTAATATAGGGTGTAATTGGCAATATTTGAGCAGAGCCGGGAGTAATGTGGTATTTAGAGTCTTTCGAGGTGTAGGCAGACGTGAGAGAGAAGGGGAGAATGTCAGCTGTCTGGGAGAGGCCATTGGGAGAATTTGGATTCAGTGGCTGTCTGGAGAGACGTGACAGGATTCCAACTGATGGTTTTTATGGAGCAATCCTGAACACAGACGACCGTGATGCCGGGCTTTATAACAAAGCGTCAGAACAAGTGAATGAACCTTCGACCTGGGATTATCAGAAGACGTTGGCCGTCCTTGACCTGCCTGACAGCGAGCCTGCAGTCCGATTTCTCCCGTTAAAAGACGTACGCTTACGTCTCAGGTGCATGCACACACCACACACACACACACACACACACACACACACATAAACCTGAGATCCTTTTGAAAATGCACATGCACAATCACAATCAATGACACTGCTTAATGCCTGTGCAGGCAACTATCATTTGTGAGGAGAAAAAGCCTCTTTACTTTACTTACTCATCAGCTTGCATAAAAAGGGACTATCACTCATGAGCAAATGCTACTGTATGATAGTCTGATTACAAATGGGCCACACTGAACGATATGATTACATGTTACTAGAGAACAGGTTTGAGACCTATGTACTGTATGTATCATACAGCACATACTGTAAACGCTATGCTAGCTAGTTCCAGGTTAATATGTGGTGTATGATTTACTCTCATTTCAGTGTCAATGTTCTGCCTTCTCTAAGAATGCATCTATTCCTTTGTATATGCTGCCACCTTGTGGCGTTACTAGGCAATTGTCTAGTAGTTAAGTAGACTACTTCCTGTTTTGCATGTTAGTCTAAAAAGAGTTGAATCAGATGAACACGTTTTCCTGGCGATTTCCTCACATGAGAATATTTACGTTTGAGCCCTGGACATTATTTGTCTGTAAGTACATGTTAGATAAGTATTACTTGTGGGGTGTCTTGCTTTTGTAACTTTGTCATTGGAATGTGTTTTGTCCGCTTATTTTAGTTAGTTTGCTAGTTCTCGTCGGTCACGAGTGATTGCTATTTGCTAGCAAACGGTGTGTTAGCTGCTTAGCCTATATGCCTTTCATACTGTATGTAACGTGAAATTCATGTACCTTTTCTTCTGTATTATTTTACAGTTTTACAAAACAAAAATCAAAATCACTAAAGATATCTAAACCCAAGTCAAGCCTTGGATTTATTTGAAGCTTTAGAGAACTGTTAACTAGCTGTCTAGTCCTGCCTGCAAGAGAAGACGCAGTACGAGGGCAGCATAGTAAAAAGACAACAGCGCAGCAAGTTCAAACTTTAGAAGTTAGCCCACGAGGATGTCGCTACACGTGGATAGATTGGAGGTGGATGCCGCTGAACAGGCGCAGGGCGCGGCACTCCTAGAACTTCCCGAAGCCCACCATGAGGCAACCGAGACACAAGAGCCTTTTAGAACACCTGACTCCCGGTCACAGATATCCAAAAGGTCCGGTGTATCATCAGCATCATCAGCGGCTGCCAGAGCACGCGCCCAGTCAAAGGCAGCACAAGCACAGGTGACTTTCGCTGAAAGAGAAGCAAGCGTGATGAGGCGGAAAGCTGACCTTGAAGCCAGTCTCCACGTCCTCATAAGCCAGAGGGTGGCTGCTGCCGCAGAGGCAGCAGCTGCAGCATACGAGGAGGAGGAGATTGAAAGCGGGGAGAAGCGCTACGAGCCATACGTCCCAAGCAAGCCTTTCAGTGCCTATGAACGTACAGGCAACTACATCCAGCAGCACTCAGAGATGTTCGGCAGAGAACCACCGTCACCAATGCGCATGCAGCTGGATGCCTACAGACAGCCAACACACGCGCCGCTGGATGCCTACAGAAAGCCAACACACGCGCCGCTGGATGCCTACAGACAGCCAACACACGCGCCGCTGGATGCCTACAGACAGCCAACACACGCACCGTTGGATGCCTACAGACAACCAACACACGTGCCGCTGGATGCCTACAGACAACCACCGGATGCCTACAGACCACCATCACCAACACATGTGCCGCTGGAACCTCACAGACCACTGCCACCACCACATGTGCCGCTGGATATCTATAGGCAACCCCATCAACACACTGGAACAGCTGCTCACACAAACCCAAAGCTGAGAGTCAACAACATAAAGAAAGAACAGCTATGTGAGCCATCTCCATTCAAGCCTTGCCCACAGCTACCTCTCCCATCTCCCAGTCTGAACAAGGGACACTCCACTGAGCCACAGCCAGCTCAAGACCTGGCCAGGTATCTCATACGCCGAGAACTGGTGAGCTCCGGCCTCCTACAGTTCGATGACCGTCCCGAACACTTCTGGGCATGGAAAGCATCCTTTTTGAGTGCCACCAAGGACTTGAATCTGACACCCAGGGAAGAACTGGACCTTCTGGTAAAGTGGCTTGGTGCAGACTCAGCAGAACAAGCACGTAGAATCCGTTCAGTACATGTGCTTAATCCTGCTGCAGGCCTCCGCATGGTGTGGCAACGTGTGGAAGAATGCTATGGGACACCAGAGGCCGTAGAACAGGCGCTCTTTAAAAAGATAGAGGAGTTTCCCAAGCTGACCAACAAAGACAATGCTAAACTCAGGGAACTCGGTGATATCCTCCTTGAACTGGAATGTGCCAAAGAAGAAGGATACCTATCGGGCCTTTCCTGTCTCGATACAGCCCGCGGAGTGAATCCAATCGCAGAAAAGCTACCCTACAGCCTACAAGAGAGGTGGATAAGCATGGGGTCCAAGTTCAAAGAAGAGCACGGAGTAGCTTTCCCTCCATTCTCTCTCTTCTCCCAATTCGTCCGGCGACAGGCCAAAGTGAGGAATGACCCAAGCTTCGCCATCGCCACTTCAAACAGCAATGTGCCACACAAAGCGGAGAAAGCCGTGAAACACAGCCACAAAGTCCCAGTAAGTGTGCACAAGACCGAAGTCACACCCAAGAACACTGATGGTGACACCAGCTCTGTGGAGAAGAAAACGAGTGAACCAGACCGTGAGTGCCCAATACACAGGAAGCCTCACCCACTCAAAAAGTGTAGGAGCTTTAGATCCAAACCTATTGAAGAACGTAAAGCTTACCTGAAAGATAACCGCATCTGCTTTAAGTGCTGTGGGTCAACTCGGCATATGGCGAAAGACTGCAAAGCATCAGTCAAATGTGACGAGTGCAACAGTGATCGACATATCACGGCTCTACACCCAGGCCCTCCTACATCCAGCGAGAGAGCTCACACGGAGAAGGAGGAAAGCGGGGAGCCGCATGAAGACACACCCACAGTCACATCCAAGTGCACAGAGATATGCGGCAATGCAGACAGCCCACGCTCATGTGCCAAGATCTGTCTTATTAATGTTTATCCTGCTGGGAGAAGAGACAAAGCCGTCAAGATGTATGCAGTGCTGGATGAGCAGAGTAACAAGTCACTCGCGAAGACAGAGTTCTTCAACCTGTTTGGCATCCAAGCCAGTCCAGCCCCCTACACATTGAAGACCTGTGCGGGGACAACAGAGACCTCCGGCAGGCGAGTCAATAACTTCATGCTCGAGTCTATGGATGGGAAACTACAACTCCCTCTCCCCACGCTAATCGAGTGTGACATGGTGCCGGATGATCGTTCTGAAATCCCGACTCCTGACGTCGCAAAGCACCACCCTCACCTACAGCCAGTGGCGAACAAGATTCCAGCTGTGGACCCGGACACTCCCATCCTCATGCTCCTGGGAAGAGACATCCTCAGAGTTCATAAGGTGCGTCAACAAATCAACGGGCCACACAATGCTCCATATGCACAGCGGCTGGACCTAGGCTGGGTCATCGTGGGTGTCGTCTGTCTGGAGGCAGCCCACAAACCAGCTCAACAAGTCAACGTGTACAAGGCTAATGTGCTGCAAAACGGCCGAACATCCTTTCTCCATCCTTGTCCAAACAACATACAGGTGAAAGAGGGCCACAGCAGCATGTTACAGCGACACAACCCCCTGTCACCCACCCGTGAAGAACACACAGGCTGGGCAACGAACACAGACAGCCTCGGTCTCTCTGTTTTTGAGAGCTCCAGAGATGACAACAAGACAGCCCTGTCAGTGGACGACAAAACATTCCTGACCATCATGGACAGAGAGGTCTTTCAGGACGACGACCATAGCTGGGTAGCACCCCTGCCGTTCCGGTCGCCACGACGACTACTTCCAAGCAACAGGAATCAAGCACTCAAACGCTTCACTTCGCTCATAAAGACTCTGGAGAGAAAGCCAGAGATGAAAAGCCACTACATAGAGTTTATGCAAAAAATGATGGATAACGACCAAGCTGAGCAAGCACCACCGCTGGAGGCAGGTAAAGAACACTGGTACCTTCCCTCATTTGGTGTTTACCACCCGAAAAAGCCGGATCAAATAAGAGTAGTATTTGACTCAAGTGCTGAATGTGAAGGCTTATCCCTGAATGATGTACTCCTCAGCGGCCCAGACTTGAACAACACGCTGCTGGGAGTACTTCTGAGGTTCCGCAAAGAGTCAGTAGCTGTGACGGCAGACGTGCAGCAAATGTTTTACTGCTTTGTGGTCAAAAGCGATCATAGAGACTACCTCCGCTACCTCTGGTATGAGGACAATGACTTTGACAAGAATGTGGTGGAGTATAGGATGAAGGTCCACGTGTTTGGAAACACCCCATCACCCGCCATCGCCATATACTGCATGAGACGTGCTGCCGAGAAAGGTGAAGCAGCATACGGCTCTGATGCAAGACAGTTTGTGGAGCGTCAGTTCTACGTGGATGATGGGCTGACATCTGTTGCCTCACCTGAGCTGGCAATAGACCTCCTCAAGAGAACCACACAGATGCTGGCAGAGTCCAACCTGAGGCTACATAAAGTAGCTTCAAACAGCGAACAGGTAATGGCAGCTCTATCTGAGGAAGACCGTGCCAAAGACCTGAAACAGCTGGAGCTTGGTGTAGATCCTCTCCCCCTCCAGCGAAGCCTGGGCCTCTCCTGGAACCTGGAAACAGACAGCTTCATGTTCCTGGTGTCTCGGGAAGAGAAGCCATACACACGAAGAGGTATCCTATCCACTGTGAACAGTCTATACGATCCCCTGGGGTTCGTTGCTCCTATAATTATGCAGGGAAAAGCATTAGTACGGGAACTCTCAACAGAGCAGGGGTGGGACACTCCTCTTGACCCCGGGAAAGAGACAGAGTGGAACACATGGAGAGACTCACTCGAAGCTCTGGAAAACCTGCACATAAAGAGGTGCTATACACCCGTCCCACTGTCTACAACACAGAGGAGAGAACTTTGCATTTTCTCTGATGCGTCGACAGTGGCGATAGGAGCTGTGGCTTACCTGAGAGTACTCGACGCTGACGGTAAAGTACACATGGGATTCATCATGGGGAAGTCCAAGCTGGCTCCCCGGCCTGCACACACCATCCCCCGCCTCGAACTTTGTGCAGCTGTGCTCGCTGTTCAAATGTACGAGCTGATCCGAGACGAGATGGACATCCATGTTGACGATGTCAGGTTCTTCACAGACAGTAAAATTGTACTTGGGTACGTCCATAATGCATCGAGAAGGTTTTATGTGTATGTGTCCAACAGGGTGAACCGCATAAGACGATCCACTCACCCAGACCAGTGGTCCTATGTCCCCACGGACCAGAATCCCGCGGACCATGCGACAAGGTACATGCCTGCAGCACAGCTACAGCAAAGCAGTTGGCTCTCCGGCCCCAGTTTCCTGACTCGCAACACGGAGGAACCATTGGAGCCCCACGTCTTCAACCTGGTGGAGCCAGACGCAGACTCCGACATTCGACCTGAGGTCACCGCTCTGTCCACCAGGGTCTCGGACGCTCAGCTGGGCTCGGAGCGGTTTGAAAGATTCTCAAGCTGGAGAAACCTCTGCAATGCTACAGCCAGACTCATCCACGTCGCTGCGTCTTTCAAGGGAAATCCAGCAAGCACAGAACGCAGAGGCTGGAGGTGTTTCAAAGACACACTCACCACAAATGAACTGTCACAGGCAAAGTGTGGGATCATTCGTACTGTTCAGCGCGAGGTCTTTGAAAATGAACTGAAATGCCTAAAAGAGGGTAAGACACTTCCTAAGCAAAGCCCTCTCAAAAAGCTCAATCCAGTGATTGACCGAGATGGCCTGCTTCGGGTTGGCGGTCGTATAACATCCGCTCCAGACCTGTCATATGAAGAGAAGCACCCACTGCTAATCCCGCGCACCCACCACATCGCCACACTCCTGGTGAGATTTTACCACGAGCAGGTGGTGCATCAGGGGCGACACATAACAGAGGGAGCTGTCAGAGCAGCAGGCTACTGGATCCTGGGTGGTAAGCGTCTGGTGTCGTCTGTCATCCACAGGTGCGTGACCTGCCGAAGGCTGCGTGGGCGGCTACAGGACCAGAAGATGGCAGACTTACCTGCTGACAGACTCACACCCGAGCCTCCATTCACCAACGTAGGCCTCGACGTCTTCGGGCCATGGGCCATCATGACACGGAGAACGAGAGGAGGAAGCGCAGACAGTAAGCGATGGGCTGTGATATTCACTTGCATGTCAACCAGAGCTCTTCACTTCGAGCTCATTGAATCCATGACTACCGACAGCTTCATCAACGCGCTCAGAAGATTTTTTGCAATCCGTGGTCCAGCCAGACTTCTCCGCTCTGACAGAGGGACTAACTTTGTGGGAGCCTGTAAAGAACTGGGCATTAACACGGAAGACACAGCCATAACAGCCTACCTTCAAAGCAAGGAATGTTCTTGGGTTTTTAACCCGCCACACTCCTCGCATATGGGGGGCTCATGGGAAAGGCTTATCGGCGTCGCCAGACGCATCCTGGATGCCATGTTGCTTCAGACCGGACACACTCGCCTCACACATGAGGTCCTGAGCACTCTCATGGCTGAAGTGATGGCTATCATAAACGCCAGGCCCCTGGTACCCGTATCCTCTGACCCCGATACGCCTACAGTCCTCACCCCAGCGATGCTACTTACCCAGAAGATGAGCGCCGTTGCAGCCCCCTCTGGAAACTTCCAAATAGCTGATCTGCACGGGAAGCAATGGAAACATGTCCAGTGCCTTGCAAACACCTTTTGGAAGAGATGGAGAAGGGACTACTTATCAACTCTACAAGGCCGCCGAAAGTGGACTGATGAAAGGCCAAATGTCAAGACCGGCGACGTTGTCCTGCTGAAAGACAGCCAAGCCCACAGAAATGATTGGCCTGTGGGAGTGGTTGTCAACACTCTGCCGAGCGGTGACAAGAGGATCCGGAAGGTGGAAGTTAGAATAGTAAAAGAAGGGACTGCTAAAGTGCTTTTGAGACCTATCTCAGAAATAGTAGTTCTTCTTTCTGAGTAAAAGAGTCAATTTAGGTTGCCACTCATGTTTAAGTTGAGTTTTAATGATTTATAGTGGCATAATAACATTATACCAAGCGGGGAGTGTTCTGCCTTCTCTAAGAATGCATCTATTCCTTTGTATATGCTGCCACCTTGTGGCGTTACTAGGCAATTGTCTAGTAGTTAAGTAGACTACTTCCTGTTTTGCATGTTAGTCTAAAAAGAGTTGAATCAGATGAACACGTTTTCCTGGCGATTTCCTCACATGAGAATATTTACGTTTGAGCCCTGGACATTATTTGTCTGTAAGTACATGTTAGATAAGTATTACTTGTGGGGTGTCTTGCTTTTGTAACTTTGTCATTGGAATGTGTTTTGTCCGCTTATTTTAGTTAGTTTGCTAGTTCTCGTCGGTCACGAGTGATTGCTATTTGCTAGCAAACGGTGTGTTAGCTGCTTAGCCTATATGCCTTTCATACTGTATGTAACGTGAAATTCATGTACCTTTTCTTCTGTATTATTTTACAGTTTTACAAAACAAAAATCAAAATCACTAAAGATATCTAAACCCAAGTCAAGCCTTGGATTTATTTGAAGCTTTAGAGAACTGTTAACTAGCTGTCTAGTCCTGCCTGCAAGAGAAGACGCAGTACGAGGGCAGCATAGTCAATGCAGAGAGAATCACGTGGAATGTAGCATAATGTACCATCAACATTTCCACCAGGTGATAAATAATTCATCCTTTATTTATTTAATTTTGCAAGTTAAAAAAGGCACAAAAAAAGCAACACTAGGCCCTGTGAAACCCACTCAGTGTTCAAAATCACTTTGAACCAGATCTTCCGTCTGCTCAGCAACACATGAAATTGAATCCTGGGCATGGATGTAGCTCTCCTGACAGCATAACAGTAGCCTGGCTGAACCCAGATGTACCTGTTAGCAAATTTGAATTTGCTCTGCTGGTCAGTCTGGAAAGGAGGCTAGCATGTGTGTACAGTAAGAGAGTGTGAAAAGGTAATCAGGATGAAATAAATGAACAACAGATTCAGATCATTTATATGACCATAGGTGTATTTTTGGAACAGGAGTGACTTCAGAATATTGGGATCTGAGCTTTGCTTTCCTCTATAATGTACTGCCATAGACACAGTGGCTTCTAAAAAAACGCACGCCTTTTCAAACGGTTTTTGTTTGTTTTGAACGGGTCACTCAGTTGAGACTGATCTGTCGGCTTCCAGAAAACTGTGCATGATACGACAACGACAAAGATATCTTGGGCCACATGCTGTGTGTATTAACGCCTTGGTGAAAACAGGGCAATTAATCGAGACAGGAGATGCTGGAACCAGAGCAATTATTATTTAATAAAATGCTCTTTTTTCCTCAACACAGAGGTATCTGGGACACCTAATGGACACCCGTGTTCCTGGTCCTTTTTTTTTTTTTTTTTAATTAAGTGAATATTAAAATAACTCTCTGCACTTTGTTCAAAGAACCTCTCATTAAATATTTAAAACAAGCGTCTTATTATATCCATGATTTTTTTTTTTTTTTTTTTTTATCAAACTGAATCATCTTGAATTTTAAGACATTTGAGATTAGTCCCTCTGAAAACTATCTACACTAGGTCTACTGTACACCATTGAATCAAAACATTCCAATCAAAGCTGAATGACACTTTCAACAGTGGTATCTGCAAAGAGGTCATACTGTATAGAGTGTGAACGAACAGCGCCTTCTCGTTGTCAACTTTCTGGGTATGGGAGACAAATCTGAGTGATTTTGACAAAGTGCAAAATGTTTTAGCAGTAGATGACCAAAACAATAAGGCTTGGCCTTCCCAGTTAGCACTAGCAGCGATAAATGCCAACCGATAGTGGTGGACAAACCAACATGAACCTGCTACCTGCAGTTGGGTACGCAAGATTTTCTTCTGCACATGGAAGCTCTCCCATTTGGTCTGAGTTGACAGGGGCTACTGTGGCTTCATCTCATTTTGCAAAAAAAAAGCACACAAAAGAAATTGTGCCTTTACCTTAGTCAAGCTGCATGGTTAGCAATAACGTAAAGTTATAGCAGAGTAAGTAACGCAAGTATATAGCAGAGAAGCTCACATTATGCTAGGCTCCTCATGAACAATATTCCATGTTCCTTATGCCATTGAAAACACAGAGACATGCTTGAGGAGAACTGAGTCACTGCGCAGCCAGGATGCAGGATGCACTCAGGCAGTAACACCAGCATCAGTGGGCACATTCTCTCACACTTGATCACTTCTCACACTCGGACGTCTCTCTTGTTCCCCCACATGGTCAGCGTGCTACTAACTGTGGGCGGTCTGCTGTGGAGGCGCACTCAGAGTGCCATCCTTTCAAGGTTAAAGGCTCAGTCTGCGATTTTATACTGAACTCCCCTGAACTGTTCAATCCACCAGGAACAGTGTGCAATAAAAATAAAAAAAATAAACGTGTGTCATTTCTACACAGCCGAGGCTCTGCAAATGGGAAATACACAAACACTACTCCAGCCAATCAACACAGTGCACCTGGTGCAATGTTCCCTGAGATTCGTCTCCATTCGTCCAGAAGCCTTATGGGCTGTATGTGGGCAGTGCTTAATTTGTAAATCAAGAAGTAATGGAGCACTGAGAGAGTGTTGCTCCAGCAGGTTAGGAGCGAGAAGTCCAAGAAAAGAAAAGAAGAAAAAAAGAAACACAATAAAACAACGCTTCTCATGATGACAGTTCCCTAAAATAAGATAATGAAGAAGAAGAATGTACAGAGAGGACAGCTTACTGTATTCTGGGTTTTTTTTTTTTTTTTGACAGCTTGGTCTCTCATGACGACGAAACACGCTCTGGCCTTCAATGAATGGGTTGGAGGGCGCAGGCTCTGCACAGAGATCCCCCATTGCCATGGAATTAAGCCTACCAAGGATTTCCTCTCCAAAGAGTCCATTTGACTAATTGTTTGCGGTGGCTCACCCAGCACCGTATTAAGTGGGTTGGGGACTATTGGCAACTGTAGCCAGGTTGATAAGCTTCCATGCATTACCGTAATCAGGAAAACACCATGGCCATAACCAGAAATCTGGACACGGGACATTTTTTCATATTCAATCATAGAATTTTAAAGTTATAGACAGAAGGTAGATGGCATTTATTTTCATTTGGATATCAGATTTGGTAAACACTGACTACGTTTCCATGCACACTGTTACGGCCGGCTCGTTTACTGACCGCAACATAAAGGGAAACGGACAACAAAGTTCCAATTTGTAATTTATTAAGATTAAGCAGTAATAATAGTAATACCAAACATATGGTGTCTAGGGGGAAATGAGTGTTGGCGTGTGCGTGTATGTGTGAATGCAATAGCAGTGTCAGTATGTAAGATGGCTAAATGATGAACAAAGGAAAATAGAAAGATTAGAGATAAGGGGAGAGAGAAAATAAAGTGCCAGTGCAGAAGAAAGTCTAAATGGGTGTCTGCAAGAGAGAAGAAAAGTGCTTAAAGAGAAAGAGAGGAGAACTCCTTATATAGCCACGCCTTAATGCAGGTGTACACAATTAACCTAATCAGGCCCTTCCTGCCCGTGCAATGACTCGGAGAGGTCTGTAGGGGCACAGCGGGTCGCAACAACACCACATTCCAGCTTTATTCGGAATAATAACAATGTGTGTGCACCATATCTAGACTAAAAGACCAAACTTTGCTCATGCTCTCTGCTAACTGATCAAATGCTCTGTCTGTTATTCAGAGCACTCATCATTTACTGTTCATGTCAAAACATGACAATCTGGGGGACGCTGTGGCGCAGCAGGCTACAGTGCCCATACCGTTTACGGGTCCGAGTGCCCATGGGGACCCAGGTTCAAATCTGGCCTGCGGTCATATCCCAATCCCACCCCATCTCTCTCTCCCACTTGTTTCCTGTCTACCTCTTCGCTGTCCTATACTAAAAAAGGCCAAAAAATATACTTAAAAAAAAAAAAAAAAAAGAGAATCTGTATAGTGTTTCATGAAAGAGAATGGTTGTGTGGCAACAGATCATCAAAGGTGGCCAGAGGTTTTGTCACAGCACTAATAACCTGTTGAGAAACTGTCTAAACAAAACACTGCGGGCCCTCTTACACCTTGCCTCGACACGATTTCTCCCTCACCACTCGGCTACCCTTCCCTTCGAAGGCTCTACATGAAATTAGGCAATAGTTCTTGATTTGCCATTCAGATCAGAAATGGCTAGTTGTTCATTCCTGAACATCATGCAAGAGCTGTTTACCGTTACTGTCCCTCGTTGGTGGAACGCACTACCTGTTCCTACTAGGGACATCCCTCGACATCTCCTCTCATAGCACTACTAGACAATTGCACTCATTGATGCACTTATTACACTCATTGATGCACTTATTGTGGTTTTTAATTTGTTGTTAGAAGTGCTCTAAAAATTAACTAATTAACTAAAAATCTACTAATTCATTCAGAGTGGCCTACAGAGAGAGAGAGAGAGGTACAATAGGCATTTTCTGACTAATGTGATACTGTACATGACACAACATTAAACGGTTAAAAGAGGCACATGCTATAGGGGTATTTTTCCGGTTTTTAATATTCAGAATATGATCTTATTGGTGTAAAGGCAGATAAGCTGTTTACATGACTCAGGTACATTATTCTGAATAAAACGGAATATGATGTGCATGGAAACATTGCCAATGATTGCCATATTGTAACAGACAGTAAATCATGTGGAGTGCAGGCTGGAGTATAAAAAACTCAACAACATCCATAATTGTCTGCACCATGAAAGTTTGAAAGTTCAGAAAAGCTTTGCCCACCACCATCAGTGTCTATAGTCCATGTTCTCCGCACATTCGGTGCGCTGACTACACAGTACAGTGTCAGAGCGAGGCAAAAACCCACTTATAAAGCCACGGACAGATGAGGGCTGTTGCAGCCCCGCGCTCGCTTGAAGGACAGCAGCACAGATGAGTGATGATAGCGCTGGGCTTCCTCCCTGTCTGACTAACTAGCCTGACAAATGCAATAAAGGGGAGCGCGCGCGCGCTGCAGAGAGCGCCCCAGCATGCTTCAAATCACCCGGCTTTGATGACGCTGGGGTGGCAGGGCGATTAGAGCCAGGGGGGCAGGCTGGTAATTGCTGAAACTAGTAGGGCTCCATACAGTGCCAGGGTCGGAGTGAGTCCCCCTATACACCCCCCTTCCCCCTCCCCCAACCACCATCACCACCAAAAAAAAAGCTACCGGTGAGTTTTATGTGCTGAGGTAAAGGCTACCATTCTTCCCCTTTCTGTCAGAATTTGACCAATAATTCTGCTCCACTATTATTGTTCCAAGCTTTCTTTCAGCCAGGGAGTATAGGCACAAGTTCAGAAACTCATTTCAGTGAAAGGATAGAGACCTCTATTAGGTGCCAAAAAGGAAAAGAAGGGAAAAAAGTTAGAGAAAGAGAGAGATGAAAGAGAAAGAGGCCGAAAAGAAATTTCTCTGAAATTATTCAGCAGTTCAATAGAAAGGAACATTGGTGTCCTGTCTGATTAAAAGAGAATTCCGACCTAAAGTGTTTCATAGATGAAACCTTTTGTAGCCAGAACGGTGCTTAATACGTCTGTGGTAAGTTATTTATATCTGTAAAGGTTCCTTTAAAGCTATTTATTGTTTACTGTAGTGTTGGTTTCTATTTTTCTCTACTCTGAAAGCTCTCTTTAGATGCATATAAGAACCCTCAGAGACACAGGTAAGCAAACACAATGCCCTGAACATTGCAAGCTGCCAATGAAAACATTTATATCTATTTCTGTCCAGGATTTCACTGCATCACTCTTTCTCTCTGTCCTCAGCTCTACTTCCAAGTCGTGGAGCCAAACACAGTAAGACACAGTGAGTGTCATATTCTTGCTCATACAGCTCTATATTGTGTATAGTACACTTAAAAATGCGTAACTAAAAACTGAACTATTACTATTGACCATTAATGAAATAATTATGTCTTGTACATTCAGTATAATGCACACTATAATACACAATCACACAGTTTCAACCGCAGCTCAGAACATGTGTTGGAATGTGTCATGTCAGAGTTGTTCTATTCCTGAGTTTGTCAACAAATGAAGGCTGAGTCGCTTGGGTCAATATGTAGCTCTGCTGGGACAGTGGGATTATGCAGAGTTCATTACGGTAATGACTGCGTTTTTAGTGCAGAGGGAATTGTGCATGACTGTTTCAGCTGGAGCCATATTGCGCGTTTGATAACGGTAGTCGGCGTACGGATAATCAAATACATTATTGAGAATTTCATCTCCTCTTTACATTTAATTGATTTCCTGCGTGTGGTTATGGCACAGGATTGAGGTTAATGCTTCTCTTGATGAGCACAGTCCATACTCTTGAACATGCACTAAGGGCTTTGGACAGCAATGAAAGCTGTGGAAATTGAGGACCAATGAGGTTGTCAGAACAAAAAAAAGAATTAGAGCTTTCTCTACTCACCCTTCTTTGTATCCATGACTGTTGACTTGATACTCTCCTTCTCTCTCTTTCTCTTTCATGTCTTTATATGAAAATCAACCCTTTTTTGTCTCAGATCAACCCTATGGCAATCAGACCCCTTTGACTGTATCTCATTATTCCTTGACCGAGGGGTCTGGCTTTGAACTCAAATTCCTCCGCCGTGTGTCCCTATCGTACGAGACAGTTCTTCAAGATGTTGCCCAGCCGGCGCCACTCTGCACACACAGACCAGCATATGAGTGGAGTGCTGATCACCTATCATGGATCAGCGTCTGAGAGGACAAGGAAGTGTGAGGAGTGATCGAGACCGGTGATACGGGCAGGGAGAGCACCGACTGTCAAGGATGGCTAAAGACTACGTGGGCAAGTTCACGAACTTGACAGATAAGGAAAACAACCACACCAGCAAGTTCATGTCAGGAGTTACTTCCTCATACTAACAAGCATGTTTTGGGAAATTAGTGGGTGGTAAGTTATGAATGCTTTTGTTTGTTTGTTTGTTTGTTTGTTTGACTGCTAGTTCTATGTAATCTGAATGGCCTGGAAAGAGGCCGACTTTTGTTTTGTACTTATTTGTGGTGTTGCAGTCACCATTACCACCACTACAACAGCAACACAGAATATGTAGATCAAACTAATCAAAAGGCTTAATAGACTTTAGGTCCTCTACACAACCACATCCATAAGCACATATACAATTTACCTAAAAGGCCACAAGCAACACAGTACAAGCCAAACTCTCATTCCTGATAGCACACAAAGCCCAAATGATATCATATAATTGGTAAAAGCCATCATGCATTCGTTCTGTCAGTAGACTAAGTGACGATATGGCTGCCCGGCCACTCTATGCACACAAACACAGCTCTGGTGGGGGTAATGCCCTCTGTGTCCATGTCTGCTGCTCGCTCTCCTTTGTTTTAGAAACACTCTCTAACATGAAGCCTCCATTATTTCACCCATTTGGTACTCTCTTTACGGCCAAACACTAATGGGACTCGTCAATCCAAAACACAAGTGGGTACTATTTGCAAGTTCTGCTTGGACACAAGAGAATTTAACCAGTGATTCAGTAAGGATTTGTTATTTTCGACCCAGAAAGCAAGAGGCCTGACAACCTTGAGGGAAAAAAAGGGAGGAAGTCTGAGCTCAGACTTTAAAACAGCATTCTCACCCACAGAAAAAAAAAAAACCGAATGGCTGAGAGTGACCATTAAGAATTTATATGCAGTGAAAGACGTCAGACTCCCCTGACGTCTGTGAGAGTCTTCTCCAATGAATTATTTGGAGCAACATCAAGGCGTGTTCCTGCATACCATACAGGTTTCTGCCACTGCTTCGCCCCTGTCTCTCTGCGATAGTGTGCAAGTCGGAGTGGCAAAACACCGGTTGGGTTTGGAATGAATGTGTTTTAACACGTGTGTGGATCTACCCCCATGCTGGCAATGACCCATCACCACAGGAGAACATCAGATCATGTCTTCTGTTCTCCAAAAATAGGCATGTGTTTACTGTAAACATCAATGATCAGCTGCTGGGATCTTTAAGCAGTAGGACAACAATTTTGGTATGGTTATGGTTATGGTTATGACTATTTGGCAGATGCCTTTGTCCATAGCAAACATTTTTTATTTTAAAGGGATATTCCGCCATTTGTGGAAATACGCTCATTTTCCACCTTCCCTCGAGCAAAACAATCGATATTTACCTTGTTCCCGTTCATCCAGCCATTCTGTGAGTCTGGCGATACAACTTTTAGCTTCAGACTAGCATAGATCATTGAATCGGATTAGACCATTAGCTTCTCGCCTGCTAGCTTCATGTTTAAAAGTGACTAATATTTCTGGTAATTTTCCCATTTAAAATGTGTGTCCTCTCAAGTTAGAAAGTGCAATAAGACCAACTGAAAATGAACCCTGCCGTTTTTCTAGGCTGATTTGATATGGAACTACATTCTCATCTGGCGTAATAATCAAGGCAACTTGCAGCTACTGGCACTACTATTGCTTGATGTCTATGGGGACTATTTTCAGATGCTGCGTACGATATCACTGCGCCTATGGTACGTTTGCAAGTTGCCTTGATTATTACGCCAGATGAGAGTGTAGTTCCATGTCAAATCAGCCTAGAAAAACGCCAGGTTTCATTTTCAGTTGGTCTTATTGCACTTTCTAACTTGAGAGGAGACACGTTTTAAATGGGAAAATTATCAGAAATCTTAGTCACTTTTAAACATGAAGCTAGCAGGCGAGAAGCTAATGGTCTAATCCGATTCAATGATCTATGCTAGGCTGAAGCTAAAAGTTGTATCGCCAGACTCACAGAATGGCTGGATGAACGGGAGCAAGGTAAATATCGATTGTTTTGCTCGAGGGGAGGTGGAAAATGAGCGTATTTCCAAAAATGGCGGAATATCCCTTTAAAGATAGGTGTAGTAGGTGAAGTGCACTGGGTGAACAAATGAACAATGCAACGTTAGAATGCTCATTCAGATTGCGCCTGACTGCGTTTGACTTCATAGGTCAACGAGATCTGCCAGGGTCAGCCAAGAGGAGCTGGAAAAGACGGCAGACTTCTCCAGGCACACCGGCAGCAGTCTACCCGACATGACTCAAGGGATACAGTATTTCACAGAAGATTTTTCATTGAATACAGCTTAAATGTCTTTCCTATTCTTTAAAATGAACATGATGACCGGCAAAATAAATTGTGATGTTATAATAAAATAAACCGTTGTTAGCATACATTTCACAGAACAGCATTATAGCACATCATTTCAGTGTTGAGCGTTATTTGCACATGTGTGTTATCGGTCTACTCAGCATAAAATAACAGAATATCAAAGAGTTCTCAGTACCACTGTTGCAGAAATCACATGTAAGCTATCCCTTTGATTTTAGTACATTTTTGCACATTCCAACATAAAGATAGGCTGAGTGAACCCTGCCTGAACTTCCAGCGTATCTGGATTTTGCCAGGCAGCTCAGGCTGGAAACTGTCACATCTATCTCCTCTGTTCCCTGCCAGAACCTTTGGCTCCAATGAGCTGCATCCAAAAGACGCACCGGATCGTTGGTCTGATTGGTTGAAGGACTATCCAAGTGTACAGAGTCATTTGAACGATACCGATTGATCACGCACCTCTGGTGCAGTAGAAACAAAGCACAGCCTCCCCTAATGTTCAATCTTAAAAGATTGAGCTTAGTGGTGATAGCCAGACTAACATAAAGAGGCAGCACAGGAAACTTGTAATTTTCGTCACGGGAGATTCCAGCCAATCAGAGAGATGCATTGACGTCATGAGGATGGGTTCTGGTGAGCAACTGCACAAACTGAATTCAGGCAATCTTTTTGCAGGTGACATGGTTACATCATGGTGACTTCCTGTCCCGCAGGAGTCAGTCGAACAGCGTTTTCCCCCAGCATGCAATGTGTTCAACTCGGCATGCATGACATCAAGTCAAAGGAGTCTAGAGTCTTCCTGGAAGAACTTAAATGTTAAAGCTTCCATTATAGTGGGAGCAGAGCACAAGGCTTTTGGTTAAAAAAAAAATAAAAAAAAATCTAGAAACGGCTATTTCTAAAACACTCATCTCTCCAAGCTTCCAAGAGCTTTACCGAACTGCCTTTCTACTGTGATCCCACTCTGGTGCTGATTTCGCTTTCAGGCTGGATGACCTCAGCTGAAGCGCAAAAACACAACTGCCGCTCAGCTCCCCCTGTGGGCGTGTGCAGACCGCACGAGCACGGCTCCTCAGAAATGCAGGCCGACATCCGGTTTGACCTTCACCGGCCGCGTCTTTGACAAGAATGGGCGCGAGGAGTGAGAGCCGGACCGAGGCGAAGGAGGGTCAGATTGGAGGCACGGCTGGATGCCGTGTCACGTCCGCTCTCTGTAAGTGTCAATGGCAGCATCCTGGGAAGGAGAGCCAGCACCCAAACACAGCCACACGCACACACACACACACACACACACACACACACACACACACACACACACACACACACACACACACACACACTCTCTCACACACAAACACACACACACACACAAAGACTCCCTGTTCCTTAAAAATGCATGCATTTCCACAAGCACACGTACTGTATATCTCTCAAGAGATGTTCAGATGGAACAGAGATGTCGAAATTGTCTGAGAAAGCATGATGTGTGTGTGTGATTTGGGAGTGTGTTCGTCTGTGTGTGTGTGTGTGTGTGTGAGTGTGTGTGTGTGTGTGAGAGAGGGGAGGGCATGATTTGGCACCCTTCATCATATTCCTGTCAGTGCCGTTCTCTTGGTATGCATTCTCTACTCTATCTGTAGTACTGCTTTTATGCATGTGGGATATTCATTAGAATGCATAGATGACACTCAAATCAGCTTAGCGATTCACATCACTGATGATACCATAATGTAATGACTGCTTAACAGTCAGGGATAATAATAATGGGTTTCTTTGTGTGAGTGTATGTGCCAGAGACAGAGGTGAAGAGGTGGGGAGAGAGAAAGAGAGAGAGAGAGAGAGAGAAGCCTGTGTGCGTAGTGAACGGGAATGTAGAGCTAGAGAGATTTTGAGCAGACATGTCTATGCTTAAGAGTAAATGCATGGTGCTTTCATATATGTCAAATTTCTAGGAAGAATACTATAGTGAAAATGTATGTATTTATGTATGTGAATGAGAACCTGCCAGAAACTCACACTGTGTGTGTGTGTGTGTGTTATATCTGGGGAAAATCTGGAAAGCTTTGACAGGCTCTAAGCCCAGCAGTTCAACTCCAGCACTTAATACTCAATCTTAATAACAATTTCCATTAAATATGAATGTCAGACCCCCGGTGGAACAGTATGCTATAGACTCCCTGTTAAACTGCACGTCTACTTAAGTGGATGTTATTGGATTGCTGACAAGGTTACGGTACAAAGGCGATTTTTAAAAGTGTTTGCCGAAAGCACCAGATTGAAAACACACCTGTGCACTTAGCTTGCTTCACAAACCTCATATGAGGCCATCTTTGTATGCCGACATGCTGGTCACACCACAAAACATTTCCATCACAGTTGCTCTTTTGTGCTTTGGCGGGGTTGTGTAAGCCGCACACTGATATTGCCCTCATCAGAGACATGGATAAGCTGTGATTTTCAAAAACCTCTCCTTTGGCTTGAAGCCATGCCAGGAAAATGAGCCTGTCACTTTTTTGCACTCCTAACGGCATGAGGCAAACAACCTGTGCTGCTTGAAGTGATGACATGCGACGATGGCGAGCGCCTCAGAAAAAACAGATTGCTTTGTGAAAGGAACGGTGTAGTGTGACATACCTGCCGTGTGGTGGGATGGTGGTGTTTGTTCATCAGAATCACAATGACTTTTTTAGAAATAAATAATTAAACGTGATCTCAGAAAAAACTCAACCTCTGCCACTCACGACAGACACATATGCTTGTCTTGTTGTTTTACAGTAAATGCCTTTGTCTCCAGGAGAAATTGATGAATTCGTGATTTAAATGACCTGAAATGCCTGTGCTTACCATTCTACGACACTGAATCTCTCAAAAAGAGAAAGCTTGTCGGACCGAGACAATGGGCGTAAAAAAGCCTATCACTTCCCCCTCTGATGAAAATGTAATGTTTTTTGCTCGTGCCCTTGACATTCAAAGCCGGCATCCTTCAGAAGAGCATAACTCCCATTTGAATTCATTGGAGGCCCTATAGTAGAGTCAGTGTCCCCATGTGTCAGAGTGACCTCTGGTAGCTTGCCATAAAGCAGCTCCAGCGTACAGTACATCCTTGTCCCTAAATTTCCTTTCACATCCCTTGACAGAATTGCTGTGTCTTTTTTTGTCTCCCTGGATGAGTGTTTTCCAGTCCGCTGGAAGTGCGGCAAGATCACTGGCTTGAGTCTGAGTCGCTTTTGGGCCGGTTCAGGCCCAGTTTTGGGTCAAATGAGTTCTGCAGCTTGTTGCTATCTGGGGCCTGCAGGTGTTCGGGAGTGGTGTGTGTGTGTGTGTGTTGGGGGGGGGGAGAGGCGGGGGGGGCAATAACTGGCAATGACTGGCAGTGAAGCAGTCAGTGCAATGAAGCTGCAGATTGAATGAGCATATCCGTCATCCCCAGTTTTTGTTCTTGGGCAATTATGTTGAGAGAAAAAAAAATCGAATGCATTCAAGAGTTGAGTTTTGTTTCATTAACATACCCCGCAGCCCCCACTCTTTGTCTATCAATTATTAATTAGCATTGTGTTAATTGAAAACATTTGTTTCAGGGTCAATTTTTTTCTTCTGGAGGCCCTTTGTTGGGTACTGAAATAAAGACTTTTTTAAAAAAAAATAAATAGACTTGAGGCGTCTGTTTCCAAAGTTTGAACTTTTAAACAAATCAGAACCTTCATTAAGAAGATAAACCATGTGGCTAACCTCATGAATCTTTTCTGCTGAATTCACTCCTGATTATTTGAGAAAAAATTATCTTGTGAAATAAACACATACTGTATACACCCACATACACACACACAAATGTAAGCTAGAGTAAAATGTAGTTTGATAACACTTATCATACTGTATTCCTATTTGATTACTACATACCGTTTTCCAGTCAAAGTTGAAGTTATTGCTTTACCACTACCAGTCTGCACCGGTTGTCAGTACTTGGCATGTTGGATGGAGTCTTTAATTAACTCTGGTCTAATCCTGTTGCTCTGACTAACCACTCATCCTTGCTGGCACTCAGTCCTGGCTTCACACACAAACAGCGGCACAGGTACCAGCTTTTTATCTGTCACAGGGACCAGCGGAGCCCATCTCCCTCCTTAGGGCCCAGTGCCATTCCCCCTGGTGCCAGTGTGCGGTGGCAAGCTGCCCTGCCAACCATGCCCGTGCCCATGTCCATGCCAGGCTGTTATGAGACGCCCAGGTCCTTGAGTGATGAGACTGTGCGCGGTGCGCTTTGATGCAAGACCCTCCAAAGAGGGGATTGCGCTGAGAGACACCCTGATCAAATCTGCCCACTACCCATCACTTCTGCTCAGGAGCCAGACAAATGAAGGTCAAGCGGAGGAAGAAAGGTCCCTCTGACCAGGTGCAATCTAAAGTGTCTCGAAATGTACTTAATGTCAGGCCCACGCAAGCAGAATGGCAAAGACCATTCAGCGGATCTCAAGGCAAAACCTGGAGAGCATCTTGCTGAATGGGAGTGTTTGCTTGCCGTTCTTTCACTCTGTTGCCAAGACGTTTGTTCTGTGATTTTCATTCCAAACGGTCACAGTGCTAAAGTCGCTGTTGTTCTCCTTCCACATGCTCCTTTTGTTATTGTTATTTTCAAGACAAGAGACACATGTCTTGTCATCAGTGCAAGTCAGTTGCCTTGTCATCTCTACGAGATGTATTTGAGGTGAACTCTTTCCATCAGGGAACTTGTTCCTGTTCACACAGATATGCTGTACGCCGAGATGCCCAAACATACTGTACATGTTCTTCCCTTTTGATATCCAAAAAACTGCTGCCAGACAGCATCTCAGACTGAGCACAGCACCTTTCCACTGTTAACCCCCCAAACAGTCTCAAAAGCAGTGGTGCATCAGCACGCACACACACACACACACACACACACACACATATACAGACCAGACTCTCGTGAATTTTCCCAGGTTGCCTCTTGGCTAATCCTCCCACGGCAATGCCTCAAATTACATCGTTCTTCACATTCTTAGCATTCATATCCTCTTTCTTTACCTTCTTTAATGCCAAACAAAAACCCTTAAATGTCACAAAAGCTGCTTTAGTGCCACTGAAGGCCTTTTTTCACCGACAGAGAACCGGCTCCGTTCCCGTTCGCGAACCAACATTTGAACCGTTCGTCGCGTTTTCACCAAACAAAAGCCGGTTCGGAACGTGGCACCTTGGTTTGGAAGTTGAACCAAAAAATAGTTGTTTTTTCCTGCGAACCGGAGTGGGCGTGTCATTGCGTCTTTCAGAGGGAAGAAGGCTAAAAGCATGAGTTTTCCGTCCATATCAACTGTTGCCATGAGTAAACAAAACGATTCAACTAGCATTACACTGCAGACGTTGACTAGCATTTTAAACAGCTAGTTTCTGCCGTTTTTATGGGACAACTGGTCATATCATTCTCCCGTTTATGCATCTCATTAACTTTTGATTTTGCATGCACCACCCATTGTTGATGACACATCCTTGGTTCTGTTCAGAACTGGTGTAAATGCAGGCTGGTTCACTAGATAGCACCACGGTTCAAAGAATTCTGAACAGCACCAGTTCAACACCAGGTTCGTTCTTGGTGAAAAAACGCCTTGAGAGGGCCGGCCCCAGAAATCAGGTTCCTCAAGTGAAGGACCCAGGGTGATGTTTAACACGGCGTTCACACTGTCCACGTCCGTCAACGGATCTCATTGACTTTGCATGGGGCGGACTCGAAATGAATTGTGGGTCCGTCCGTTCCTTCAGCTCCGCTGCCTCCGTCAAAACAGTTGAGAAATGTTCGACTTTTCAGGCAGCAACGGATCCGTCAGCCAATCAGCTAGCGTGTATGCAAATATACATCCGGCAGACAGGCATTCCGAGATCCGTCGACGGACGTAGACAGTGTGAACGCGCTGAAAGAAAAGTATGGAAACATAGGGGAGAGTTCCAGCAGTCAGACGTACGTAGAGCCAGGCTAGCTATGCATGAGAGACTCAAGATGCTAAGATAATCAGACACGGATGGTGGTCAGTGAGTACAGGTGACCAGTGTAAGCTGGGAAAGAGTGTAAGCAACAGAAGGAGCAGATGACCGGTACACAGGCCTATACGGCGAAATAGGAGACTGGTTATAACAGGTGAGACGGACATGTAAGGCTGGAAGGTAATCAAATTCATATCATAATGTATGGACGACAGGAAGAGTCGAATGTCTAATATGTGGCATGGCAATACAGGCTGACGTGACAGCAGTGTTGGAGGAAGAGGAAGGGGAAGAGAGTAATGGCATCCAGGCGGGCATCAAAGGGAAGGTGGGTGCCGGTTGCAGCCAAGGAACGACAGACAGGCGTATTTTTGGATGACAGAGGGGCCCGGGCGGAAATGGAGACGGGAGCAAGCGAGGGAAAATAAAAACGCCCACTCGCACGTTTGCCTTTTTATAGGGGTGGTAAGAGAATCTGCTCTGCATGCATAATTCAGGGGATCTCCCTCTCTAAATAACCGCCTCGTGAGGATTGTCTGACATCCCAGATGAATAATTAACAGGTGACCTTTTGTCCTTATGAGACAGCGATGGACCAATGGCATTTACCTGAAGAGATAGTGCCCGAGAACCAAGGGCACCCTCAGGAACATAGGCATGGCTTAAACCGAAACAAAGATGAGGCAGCCTGCAAATTGAGCTAATGAATGAATGAATGAATGAATGAATGAATGCTCTGACAAATACTCTACTACACATTATGTGGCATATGTACTACACTTGGCTATAAAGTCCCGACTGCTGCAGAAGTTTAAAATGACAAGTTTGGCTCTTCGGACTTATATATACTGTGCATTGGGAGGGTCATGCAATAAAAGAGACTAAAGCAAGAGAGGGGGGGGAGAGGGGGGGGGAGAGAGAGAGAGAGAGAGAGAGAGAGAGAGAGAGAGAGATGCTCAAGCAGTGACTAGCTACCTACTCCTACTTACACTATATTAAAACTGTGGGCTTTCTTCAGAGTAGTCATTGTTTATGCTGTACTCTCCACCATGCGCACCTCTGCTCTTCAGTGTTAGAATAGGCTTCATACATGACTTACATAGAGATAATATAGTGCTGTAGTATTGGGGAGGATGTGAAGGAGGTCATGAAGGTCACACTTTGTAGCACCTGGAAAGGAGCTCCTGCCCTGGAGAATGATGCAGATGTGACCCTCACACCCCACTGTGACTATACTCCTTCAGGCCAGCCTGCTCTTGCTATCTCATCACTACTCACTCTGAATTTGGCCTCTCCCTCCCTCTCTGTCTGTCTGTCTGTCTGTCTCACATCTGTCTTTGCTCCACATTTGGGTCTGGTGAACTTCTTTTTCATTAGCTGTGAGTGAAAGATGCCAGTATCTCATATTCAATAGGGAGCTGTTATCTTTTATGGGATATAATAACTGATTCATTCTGACATAAAAAAAAAAATAGATTTGACATAATTCTAATAGGCATAGTAACAGTCAGCCACCTCTCAAGAAACGGTGCATAGATTACATGTTCCATTTGTTATGGCTGGTTTGGTTATAACCTTGAGCTGTCCCAGATGGAAACTCCTACTCACAATGAACTGTCAGCATCCCAGAACCAGTGTGGGTCTTTTGAGAAGTACAGCGTTAAAAAACTTTGATAACCAGAGATATCCCAGACTGCCTATTGACCAGACTCAACACACACACACACACACACACACACACACACACACACACACACACACACACACACACACACACACACACACACACACAGTGGCCATTGTTCCCTGTGCCACATTGAGCGCAGCTGAGCGGTTTCCGGAGAGATCTGGGTGACCGTGCGCACACACAGCACTTAGTGTACAGGGAGCAGCGCGATTCCTGGCCTGAAAGAATGCCCCCGAGTGTTGGAGACATGATGCATATTTATATCTGCTGGAGGAATAAT
The DNA here is from genome assembly GCF_963854185.1 of Sardina pilchardus. Taxonomy (NCBI): domain Eukaryota; kingdom Metazoa; phylum Chordata; class Actinopteri; order Clupeiformes; family Clupeidae; genus Sardina; species Sardina pilchardus. Next base: position 19,580,921 of record NC_085004.1, on the reverse strand, counting down.
TCATTGTGATCAGAAAGCTGATGATACACTCATTCCTCTCAGAGTGTATGGGGCGTAATGAAAATAGCATAGCACGGGTGCTCCCTCTTCTCTGTGCATTTCTCTCTAACTGCGATCATGCCATTCTCTCTGTCTCTCTCTTCCTATCCTTGTTTCCTTTTCCCTATCTCTGTCTTGTTAACTGTCTTGTTCTGCCTCTCTCTCTCACTATTTCTTGGGCTTTTTACCTTTATTTGGATAGGATAATGAAGACTGGCAGGAGGTGAGTGGTGGAGGGAGAGATGGAGTGGGAACGGGATATGGCCGCAGGTTGAATTCGAACCTGGGTCCCCATGGGCACTTGGACCCGTACATGGTATGGGTGGGTTGCTGTATAGCCTGTTGTGCCATAGCACCCCCCCCCCCACCTCACTCTTAATCCCTTCTCTGATTCCCCTTCACTCCTTCCGACTATATTACAATGCAGAGAGGTCAAAACAGAGAGGGGAATAAAAAAAAACCGTCTAACCGTCCATTTCTCCTCATCTCTCTTCCACCCCGCTCTCCGTGACCACTCCTCTCATCCTCCACCTTTATATTTCTCACTCCACTTCTCTCCCGTGACGTTCTCCGTCTCCTTTCCAACTCACACACCCCACCCACCCACCTGCCGGCGCTGTGGTTTCCAACCCGAGGTGACGAGGCGTGGTTATCTCCTTGTGGCTGCTGGCTGTTTGTTGCCAAGTTCACTGCCCTTTATTGTCAGGAGGTTTCTCTTGACTGGACGTGGCTGCTAAGCCTTGAGAGAAGCTTAACCTCTCCAGTCGCCGCCATTTCGTTTGGAAAACTAATGTCTCGTCCCATTAACCAAACATTGCATCCTTGCCTGCATGAAGCGCACTGTGACATAGCACTTTTGTAAGAGGTGCAGTCTACCATTCTAATCCTAAGGACTCTTTGGGGGAGAGTGATGACCCATAGGGGCTCATGAACAGGCCCCCAGAGTGTAGCACTGTAGCTGCCTGGAGGCTCTAACTGTTCGAGCTAAGCAACTCGAGTAAAGTAAAACAGTGTAAAAAAAAAAGTGGAAATGTGCGGTCATCTTTTTCCACGGCCTCTTATAGGAGTGTCACCACGCTGATTTTTCTACTGCTCTGAAATGTCCGGAAGCCTGATCTACTGGTTACTAGTGGAATATTTGCATGTCACTAACCCCAGGAACTGCCTCTCTTCCCCCTCGTTGAAAAACAGTTCACATAACATGCAAATTGCAATTTATAAAACCCTAAAGCACGTTTCCTATGTCCCACGCACGCTATTTGTTTATCAAGCATCGCCCTTGGCAAAATAATGATGTCCGCAGACAAGGTAGAGTATGTTGCATGAATTTATGAAAGTATGATTTATTGCAACATCGAAGAAGTTGAATTTGAATTTTTTTCCCCATCGAACTTCAGATCCGCAACCCGATCATAGTGCAGTTATACTGTAGCCGATAGAGGGCCACAAAGTGAATGCAGAAGTGAGGAATCATTATTCTAAGCTACAAAAAACTGTTTAGTAAGGTCTACATAGCTGGACAACTTGGAAAAAGTTTAAAATGGCAACTTAGTTCTTTACTTTTGCAGTAATCTCCAATATCCAACTCTGTATCTTTGGTGGTTAATAATGAACATGAAGAGATTTATCCTTAATGCAACAACAGCTTGACAAATATATTTATTAAATGCAAATATCTACACCAGGACAGCTGTCTTCCTGCACAGAAATCTGCTGAAAAAGTCATTATGGAAACCTGTCTCTTACATGCAATACTGGTTTCATGTTGAATATTAGAATTTCATAGGTTGTAAATATAACTCGATTGTAATTCAGAGTGCATTCTCCTTTACATAATTCCTTCCTCTGCCTCTCTTGGTTATTTTATAAACGTATCCAAGCCGAGTCACTGAAGAACATAGAAGTACATCATCCAAATCTGCACCATGACAGCTCAGAGATAAAGAGGTCGAGGAAATACAAGGTGAAAAAAAAACACTATGCACACTCACCCACACACATATAGACATGATGATATGCATATCAATGATACACAGTTTTGATTACAAGCATCATGCACACACACACAATCTCTCACACACACACACAAAATAAAACGTACAATGTAATGTACTTATCGCTCCCTATTTCTTCTGCAGACACATAATGTACATGCACACAAATGTGTGCGCGCGCACACACACACACACACACACACACACACACACACATCCTCTGCTCCCAGCTGGCCTTGGACACCTCTCATCCTCAGTTCCGTGGAACTGACGTACCCTCCACAGCCATCTGGAGTGCCATGTCCTGCCTTGGCTGGTGCTATGCCAACGCAGGCACGGGGGCCTCCAGTGTAGGCACAGAGTCTTCGAGCACAATCTGTACCAAACAAATCACGGCTATGTGTGTGTGTGTGTGTGTGTGTGTGTGTGTGTGTGTGTGTGTGTGCGAGCGAGTGAGCAAGAGAGAGAGAGAGAGAGAGAGAGAGAGTGTGCATGCACCAGCAACTGATGATGACGACGCATTCTCGTGCCATGAAATCATGAGGACCTTCTTTGAACCCATTGGAGTGGTAGACTTTTTAGAAAGTATACTGTACGTTCCATGTACAAAGTATATGAAGCCATTCTTCCTTCATACTTGTTAATCCCTCACCCATCATTTTACGGCTGCAAAGCAGTCGGGCTCAGAATGTTTTAACATCTCAAATGTTCCACATTTCTGTTGCACCTCTGCCTGCAGTGCCTGATGCTCTTCATTGCCATGCCATCCAAGAATTCTCTTGTGTTGGTTTTTTTTTTTTTTGCTATCTCCTTTCCATCATCCTCCCTCAGGCCATTTTCAATCTGCAAAACGTATTTATTGTGAAGCAGAGTGCAAATTTAATGAGAGCAGAAATATCAGCCCAAAACTTCACATAGTCCGTCAGTGTGTTGGGTGTGATCCCCTGAATGTCCTATCCATCTCACTATTAGAGCACACTCGCATCAACTTATTGAAAGCAGTATATTAGGCAATGATATCTATGTCAGCATTGTATCGCCTACCTTCAAAGCTTAGCCGTTATTCAAAAACGTTGGGCATGCAAAACATCTACCTGTCTAGTCTATTTGCCTTTCTTTCTCTGAATCTCTGAGTGTTAAGCATTAGGGTGTTAATACTCCACGAGGGGGACTATTGAGGCCTGTGGTTGGGAATTTTGGCCTGAATATTTCCCTGAAAGGAAATATACTGTATGTGTGCTCTTGCGTAGTTTGGGACTACTTCAAGAATCTCCATAGAGAACTGCTGTTCATTGGGTGCTTGACTGGTATAATAATTCTATGTTGTTTTGAATGTGCTTTATTACTTTTTAACCACTTCTAAACTATTGTCCTTTTATGCTTTTTATGTACTATTACATTGTGTGTTTTATGTTTTCTTTTTTAGAATTTGAAACTATTCTTTGAGTATTGCCCTTCTATGCTTTTTTTTAGCTAATCGTGTTCGCTTGTGTTTAAGTAAAGCACATTGAATGACCTCAATGCATATATAAATAAACTTGACTTGACTTTGTGTAGCTATATTACCATGGCTCAATGTAAACAATATGTATCCTATAAGCTACAGTATGACACTTCTCAACAGCCAGTTTTTGCTCTGTTCCTCACCCCAGGCCACCTTCTATCCCTGCTGAACTAGCATCATCATGCTCCTCCCACCCTCGTTAAAAAAAAAGAATAACAATAATAATGCTGATTAATCACATTCCGTAGTGACCTTTGACCCAGTTCAGTTCTGGCTACAGTGACTGAAGGAAGCTGATGATAAAGCGCTGCTTGGTCTAGTCTAGTGAATGGAACATGCCCAGATGGAACTGTTGACAGCAGCATGTTCTTTGCGATTTCTGCAGTAAGGAATCTGGTGTGGGAGTCTGATGTATCACCTCAATGCAAGCAAACAGGAAGGTACTACTAGTGAGCACAGATGATAATTCACTATAGTTCATCTTCCGGAATTTGCACAAAGGAAAATAGCATAATAGACAAATAGCATAATAAAAGAGCATGTTTGATGACGCCTCTGGCCAGGGTGCTGAAGTGCTTCTTGGAGTCATGCTGGAGTCGACTGCGCAGGCAGGAGTCGAGGAGGCTTCCGCCATACACCCCTGTACTCTTTCACTATTATATGGAAGACTGAAGGTGTGAGAGGTGGTGGGTTGCAAGCGGAGTAATGCTGATGCTGCAACTGAGGCAGGTAAACTGCAAATAAGTAACCTGACTGATTGAAGAAGGAGGCGTTTGAGGCCCAAACCCGAACTAACCAACAAACATTATCAGAAATATTATCGGTAACAAGTCTCTTGCTTGATGTTCAGGAATGGACAACTAACCAAGAAATCAAGAAATAATCAAACAGAGATTGTAGTGGTATAGTTGATTGATAGCAGTCACAGATTGATCCGCTTTCAAAAATGTTTTTTTTTTTTTATCTTCATGCAATTACTTGATTAGTGCCTTGCTCTACGTGTTTTCTTTATAGTGAGGTGCTCTTTTCACTAACATGGGTGCATAAAGGTGCATTCAGTTGGTGTTTTGGCAGTTGGTCTGTTTTACATATTTGTTCATTCAAAAAAGAAACTTAACTTCCTTTTTAATACAGACTGTGCAATTGGTGTGAATGACACTATTTACTTTGTCTTTTTAACATAGGCTACTGTAGGTGGCGTCAGTATATTTTTGTTGGTGTAGCTAAGCTATTGCTATGATACAAACAGGTGTTGCTCAACCGTCTCTGATCTGATGCAGCCAAGCTCAGTTTTCCGACTAGAAGCTAGCAACACACTGGTTTGCAATCTTGCGACTGGCAGCGCTGACAGGAGGAATTAAAACATTGATTCAATAACCATATTCAAACATAACTAAAATTATTCCGAATCTTTATTACTAAAAAAAACCCCAAAAAACCTCGAACCAACTTGATGTTGCTTTGGTGTTACTAATCAAAATCTTGGTGTTGCTAGTGACAGCAAGCAACACCCTGGCACATGCGTTATTTTGAGGAGAGGAAAGTCAAGAAGGTGTACATATCCTGAATTACTTACTCCTGGTTTGTCCTAGTCACTACTAATCCTGGCTTGGTGTTCACAAAGCATCTTGAGCTAGACAACACTAAGCCTCACTGTATCTCTTATCTTGGATATTCTCACTCTCTCTACCGAAACCGAGACCACCTCCTCCAATTAAACCGATCTTTGGGGGGTGACACTCCACGTTCCAATTCAAAGAGCCAGGTGTGAAAGCGTGCTAAAATAGAGATTTTAAAGGACAAACACATTTGTCATGATGTATGTGTGTGTGTGCACATGTGTTTGAGTGTGTGTGTATGCAAGTGTTTATAGATGTAAATTGATGCTAGTGCAGTGTGTTTGTGAGTGTGTGTCTGTGTGTGTCTGTGTGTGTGTGTGTGTATATAGGTGCGCTTATGGGGTGGTGGTGTGTGTGTGAGTGGCTGGATGTCGGGTCAATTTTTGGTAGCCATCCTGAAATATGGCCGCCATCTTTAATTTTTCAGTGGCCAATTTAGCGATTTTTAACAATCGTGCCAAAATGTGGTGCTTGTATCACTATTTGCATGATTTTCCTTTTATCTGCCTAGCTACAGCTAGTCCAGTAGGAACCATTTGATACCACCTGTATTGTTATAAACATTGGATAATAACGTCCACCATCATCATCAAACAAAGCTTTTTTTTTTTTTTAAATCTGATACCATATGGCGCAGTCCACCTTACCATGATCGCAAAATTCATACTGTAGTTTACCCATCTCTTATTTTACCACACACCTGGCTATGACAGTGTTTTGTCGGGGTGCATTGCAGCCTTGCAGTGACCTTGTGTCTGCCCATGGAAGAATGTAAACATGAACAACAATGCTGTGCGAGATTTCTCTGGGCCTGTAGTACAGTCAGGGACTACTACAGTAGTAGTTCAGTGTTACAGTATAAAAGCAATCATTTTACAAATATTATTATGCTACATAAAGCAGCCATTTGTTTTGTATAAAGCCAACAAGTTAACTCGAGGTCAACATACCTCCCCACCCATCAACAACAGCAGTATAGCCCTTTCAATATTTGTAAACATCCAGAGCCTACATGTAGTTGCGTGCTCGCGCAGACCGGCGTTTTGAGCTGTCAAGGTTTTCATTGTCACCCCAGGACTGCAAACTACACTCTTAGAAAAAAAATTTGCTATATAGAGGCAAAAATGGTTCTATAGCATGCTTCATGTTTGTTCATCAAGTTCATCAAAGGGAAAAAAGCAGGGTTATTTTTAGCCTGCATGGTTCTATATAGTACACCAAGAACCCTTTTTTTTACAAGAGTGTGCCTTAATAAATTAGTCTTACAGTAGCTAATGCCGATCATCTGCCTGAGTCTGAACTAATAATAAAATGGGTAGACGTCTACTGGCCCGCCATATACGGCTATCTGGTTGACAAGCCCAGTGTCTACACGTAATACAAGCATTATGTTTCCTGACGTTTCCTTGACGTTTCAGTCAATTCACACACACACACACACACACAATTCAGTGGGATGAAAAGTTTTCTGACCCCAATACAGTAGGTGTGCACAATGTTCTGTGACGTAGACCATGAAGGGATCAATATGGCATTGACACAGCTACAGTAACTACTTAAATTAGCCTTCATGTCTGCTCTACAGTAGTGTGGGGAATCAAGTGTTTGTCCCTGTTAGTTTGTGGGCTATTACAAGCTAGCCACAAGCTGCTGGTGAGGGCATGCGAAGCGCAAAATAATGACACAGACAACCTTCATTATACAAAAATGGTGTTACAATCCTATACAACGGCATCCACTGATCTGACAACCCAATATTTATCAATCGAAGGAGTTACCGTTTGTGTGTCTTGTTGAGCAAATTAATTGGCTCATGTTTGTACTATTCTTTGACACACATCTCACTCGTTCTTTCACAATTCCCATTATCAGCTGTTTAAAACTACAAATATCATTCCTTAAAACACCTTAAAAACAAGTTATAGCCTTCAGGTTCTCCATAGAGTCTGGGATACACTGGGTGACAGTGGGCCTACTCCTTACAGATCCCAGGAACAAATGCCAACCAGTCTATAAGACAAACCATGACTCAGTACAGCAGTATTTTGATGGTCTTAATAAAGATATGAATAACACATATTTTCAGTGTGTTTGCGTGTGCCACACACACACACACACACACACACACACACACACATAAAGCCAACATGTGTCAAAAGTGCAAAACGATTTTAAGATGGCACTGACGAGATAATATCAAATATTAGAACTATCATGTGCTCTTAAAATAAATGTGGCACACAGCTGTCATATATCCTTGCAATGTCTTCTGTTGGTTTTGATAAAACAAAATTACACTCATCTGTTTAAAATCAGATCGCAGGCTAATTAGGAGTTAAAAGTCCAAGATACGAATTTATCGGTGCACTCGTGGGGTAACATGTGGGGACGGGGAACCCATACATCTCCAAACCAATCTCTCACAATAATTCAACGGAAGTGGATAACCACAAAGATCCTATACAACTGCCTCATCCTATCCGATTCCACAGGTCAGGTATGCCACCACACCATTAGTGGAAGTCAGAAAAAGGTTTAGTGTATGCACATATCGGTCCTTAAGCTTGGTCGCTAGCAAAGTAGGTCCCCATTGAGCAATACACCGTTTCTGGATCATTAGCCTAGTCTTAATATTGAATTTAAGAAGGCTATCAAATGGACTATAAGTTACTTTTACTGAGTCTCGCAAACTTGTTTCACTTTATAATGCCTATTACACCAAAGTTCACAAGCAGGTTGACGTATAATGCGTTTCTGACTTAAATAATGTTTAACAAAACACTAAAACATACGGTACAGTCCGACAATAAGCAACCCAGCTCAAGCGTATTACCGTTCTCACAGATCCAATCCAATTCAAGCTTATCTGTGAGAACTATCTTAGAGTGCTGATAGCCTACATTAGGGCTACACCACACTCAGCGAGACATGTTTCTAAAGACATGCGACTTCAATAAATAATCCACACAACGTGAGAGTGTAGTAGCCTAGTAAAGCACTCACCTGTCCAGACACAATAACTGTGCCGATGAGTCTAATCAGCTTCGCGTCTCCGTAGCTAAGTCCCGCTAGATAAAGATCAGCGGCACCCGTGAGGGATGTGTCGGTTTCATACCATGGAGTGGGCGCTTACAAATCACCGCCGTGCATCAAGTACTAAAAAATGTTCAGCTTAATATTGAAGCCTCGCGGTCTGTGTTGATTTGTAGAATTCTCAGGTGAATAAAAGGAAGTGCTGTGACAGTACAGTAAATCAGGTGGGAAAGTGTACCCGTCTAAGTGCCAGCAAAATTGCGCATCCCTCCGGTATGTCGTTGCGTTATATCCCTAAAAGTCTCTGAGGCGCAAGAAGCTGTCGATGTCTCAAGGCAACACTGCAAAAACAGACTTCGGAATCTCCGACGTCGTAGAAAACCGTTCAACAAATTATCTACGAACCCCTTCCTTATCACGCTTAGTTTTGCACGCACCATCTGAAGTGGAAGAAGACGGAGCGAGAACGATGGATACTCTGCTGAAAGTCGCGCATCATTCGGATGAGCGGAACAAACGAACAGAGAAACTGGGAGCGGTTATGTCCACGTCCTGAGCACGACTCGATGCCCAGCGAATGCCAGGGAATCGGTTTCACGTCTAAGTTTATATCCAGAGAGCGAGATGCTTCGGGTCTCCGCCGGATCAATTCTTGTCTCTGAACGTAGTGTAATGGATCCACCCACCCGTTTTAGACAGCAAGCGCTGTACTATAACAATAGCAACAATAATCGTGTTAAGTAGCCCTTCAAATTAGATATAATTTTACGAGATAATTGATGCAGTGTCTTAAAACTTCCTTGTTTTTTTTGCAGCACATAAACGCCTGTCTTCGTGCACTTATGAAATACTTAATGAAATAATTAAATATATTTTTGAGCTGTTTTTAGGCAATAACTAAGCACATTCGTTTTAAAATGGTTTATTGACCACATATTTACTCAGCAACTGTCATGCAGCTATTTGTATATTTACACGCATAGCCTACTCCTTAAACAAATGACAATTATTTCTGCCAAGCGTAGCAGGAAGAGAGGTGGACAGGTATGCCCTGTCTGCCCTGTTGAGTGATGTGTGGAAAAATGGGCATGTTTGGCAGAATTGGCTCTGACTAATTTTACATTTATGCCTAACAATCAGACAATTTCTCTCTCTCTCTCTCTCTCTCTCTCTCTCTTTCGTGTGTATAAACTGCATAGTCGGTCCATATTGTTTTACCATTTTGATACCATATGTTGAGATTCAGATACACCCACGCCCCTCGAAACTATTGAACATGTGTCTAATATCCACCATGACAGGCACATTTGTTAAAGGGAGTATGATCACACACAGACACACTGAAAGAGATCATGAAAGAAAGGGAGGGGTGAGAGGAATAGAGAGAGTGAAATGGAGAGATAAAGAGTGAAATGGAGAGAAAGAGAGAGAGAGAGAGAAAGAGAGAGAGATTGAGAGCAGCTTTCCATCCTTGTTAGCGTGATTATGTGCAGTCTCAGGTGTTGTGGTGGCCCTGCCTGTGAGCTCCAGGCCTGGGGTGATTGTTGGTCTCCTGTGTGCCTCCCCTGGCTGCATCAGCTCCGGCAGTGGCTGGTCCTCTCCAGGGGCTCACCTCACTCTCCTCCCACCTCTCTCTAATCAGTCCCTCCCTGCAGATCCCCCTCTCTCTCTTTCTCTCTCTCTCTCTCTCCCTCCTCTACTTTCTCATCTTCCCTGCCTCTTTTCCCCCCTCTTCTGTCATTCTCTCCCTCCCTCCTTTCTTCCTCTACCTTTTCACCTCTGCTGTCTCCCTGTTCCTTTACTTTCTCTCTCTGTTTCACCTCCCTCCCCCCCTCTCTCTGTGCCTGGGGATTCTGCATGGTCAATCCTCATTCCTCAGAGTATCTGCTAATATGCAGTTTTGTGTTCGTAGCCATGACATGGATATAATTGTACGTTGATTCTCCTTCCATGCATGGGTGCAAGAATAAAGCCTTGTCCTCAGACTGATTGGCCCTTTCTGTGGCAGATCAATTGCCATCAGCTATCCGGTTGACATATGTGTTCACTGTGCCATACTGTAAATATACATCATAGCACTTTTTTTTCTTGTATTACCGTAAGTCTATCATTGGTTGTGTAGTGGTCTTGCCATGGTCATCAGCGAGAGTCCCAGCACAGCCCCTTAATAAAAGCACGAGTGATGCCATCCGCCCCTGGCCATGCACATCACTGGTGGGAAGAGGGGATCAAAGTCAAGACCCCTGTCTGCAGTCCAGTCCAGCGCACTGCTGCTCAACAACAGCCCCAGGCAGCCATCAGCCAGGCCACAACACGCATCTGAAATAGCCCAGCATCCATGTGGAAGGGCAGAACCAGTGCTGTGGTGTCTGTGTGTGTGTGTGTGTGTTAGAGAGAGAGAGAGAGGGAGAGAGAGAGAGAGAGAGAAAGAGAGAAAGAGAGAGAGAGTGTGTTTCGGTGATGTGTCTGTATCTGTGTGTGATGGTGTGTGTGTGTGTGTGTGTGTGTGTGTGTGTGTGTGTGTGTGTGCATGATTAAATTAGTCTTTTTTTCCATAATCAACATACATGAACCAGAGTGTGCTGATTGAGTCACAATTGTTCATATCCCCAGTGTAAATCAGCACAGTGCAGCCGATCTAGACTAAAACAAGAGATCACTGTTCACTTTGCTCTGCCCTCTGGTACTGATTATAGTCCTTTTTCCACTGCACGGGATCAGCTCAACTCGCCCCAACTCTACCTGCTTTTTTTGGTTTTCCATTAGCAAAAACTGGAGCCTGGAACCTGGTGCCTGCATGGTTCTATTTTTGGCATCACCTCCGCTGAGGTTCCAAGCGAGCTGAGGCGATACCAAAGGTGATGTGAAAGTATTGCAGGTTACTGACTGGTTGCCATTGACATTTGTTGTGTTCTGGACAAGACCGCAATTAAAAAACAAACAAACAAACAAATAAAGAAAATCAGTGTCCAATTTGTATTTTGCAGTGTACAAGTGTGTTAATGTAACACAGTCAAGGTCTGAAAATTGTTATTCACAACAGGTGCGTTAATTCAAATGAATAACTTTGTTCTATCAATAATTATTCAAATGCATTCTATGTCCTTATGAATCGACATTTAAACACATGTCATGAATCGGAAACAAACTCCCCTTGATTTCCTCCGTTGCTGATATTGTTAATACTGTGTCCCACCTTAATGACGCCTTGCTAGTTTCCTTCTGCGTCATTATGGCACTCAACTACTGCACACCAAAGAGGGTACTTTTTTGCAGTGGAAATAGACTAGCTGGTACCATAACCAAGTTGAATAGAGTAGAAGAGAGTTGAGATGATACCATTTAATGGAAAAGGGACTTATGCGAGCCTGTTTATGAGCCTGTCCCCTAGTTCAGCTACCTGGGAAGTGTGATAACTGAACACCTTAAAGCTTATCTTAATTTCCTCACACTTGGGTGTTTGAAAACATCACACTTTCTACAAAATTAATTAAAAACAAACTGTACAAAAGAACAAAAAAAAAGGGGGGGGGGGGTCATAATAGATCATTATACTGTAAGTATAGATCATTAACATTAGCACAAACCATCATTCCACGGGGCTGCATCTAGAGAACACAACCATCAGCCCAACTTGGATACTGACTGGACGCCTCTCTCTCTTTTGCTCTCTCTCTCTCTCTCTGTGTCTCCCTCCCTCTCACATTATCTTCACCTATCAGCGCCATTGAATTGACAACGTCATATGGACAGCAGTAATCAAGCAGGTGTCTGTCTGTGAGCAGTGGTGTGAGTGAGTGTGAGTAGCTGTGTGTACAGTGTGTGAATGTGAGTGTATACTGTATGTGTCTGTGTCAGTGAATTGTTGTTGTTGTTGAATGTGTGTGTGTGTGTGTGCGCGCGCATTCTTTTTCACTCTCTCAACAAAAAGACCAGACTGTGACCCCACTGGCCAGTTCTGCTCCTCCACAGCCCATGCACCCACTGTTTAATCGGAGATGTTTACATTCCTCTGGGGTGCAAATGCAAAGTTGCTGTCTCTGCTTAATTTCAGTCCTGTTCATTAGACGCAGAGAAAATTCCCCCACCTGCTCTCAAAGTCATCCAAGTAAACAGGCCAAAATGGCGCCTGGAGGGACAAAGTGACATTACTGGTCAGTTTGGCAAGCATTTTTTGGTTTTCCAGAGTAGTATCTTTCCTTGTTGAACAAACAGCAGGCTGTTTGCCAGAAGCCAGAATACAAATAAGGCTTGATGCTAAGAGATGAGAGACGCACAGGCGCCTCTGGTCAGAAGTGTAAACCCAACTAACTAACTAACTAACTAACTAACTAACTGACCACTAACTAGCCCTTACCTAGTTTGGGAAAAAGATAACACAGGTTATATCATGTTTACAAGGTATTTACAGAAAGCAAAGGCATAGAATGGCCTGAGCAGCATGCTTTGCAAACCATGGCTGGGATGCAATAAAGCTGCACAATATTCAGTATTCATTCATCTTGAAAGTTGTTCATTCATATTTGGACCATTGAGTGACTATATTTCGACACGACACCAGTGATAAACCAGACATTCAACAACATGCGGGTAAGCTAACTGCCTGAGGCAGGGTGGTGGCTGACAACAAACAGGGCTTAGTACAAAAGACCTGTTTTGGGTTAGGAGGACATTTGGTAACACTTTATTTTAATGTGTCGCTGTTACAGTGTACCTAATTAGGTACAGTGGTACAACCCATGTTACATGTACTAGCATGCAATAACATTGTTCTTGCATTATGTATTTGTTGGTACCTATAGTTGTTACATTGTAATACTGAGTGCTTTTACAAAACTTAGCCAATTTGCCAACATTTTTCATCAGAGGCAAAGGGCTGACCTGAGACCTGCTGGATGGGGTAAATCTGGTCATGATAGATTTAATATACAAACCATTCTCAGCTCCTGTCAAGGCCTCATTGTCCTCAGTGTCCATGTAACAGGTGCACTGCTACACCTTTATTACTCTTTGATACAGTGGAATAAACCTGTTAAGTGTACCAGTTACTGAGCTGACTGGAGCTAAGAATGGTTTGTGTCAACTTTAGCATGGGGTGCCAACAATTTCAACCATGACTGTATGTCTTACTCACATGAGCATTCCCCTATCCATGATACCGTACACTTTGTTTATATGAAAACAAAGCACTGACATTTGCATTTCCCCACGTCAGGAGGTCACATCAAGTTTTTTCATGCATTTCATACACAGTCATTCAATGTGGTCATTTACATGAACAAAACCAATGTCAAGTCATGCCAAGTTTTTTTCACGCATTTCATACACAGAGGTCATTCAATGTGGTCATTTACATGAACAAAACCAGACAGTAATGAACCTGTGTTACAGTTTTTTTTCAATTGTTTACACACAATTTTTCAAACCAGGTTTTTTTTAACAAAATATAAGTGCAGTTATCCAAACGCCACACTCAGTTTGCTTAATTTCTAGATTGTTTGCAAAATGACACACTTCAGTCAAAACATACACACTTCAGTCAAAACATACACACTTCAGTCAAAACATACACACTTCGGTCAAAACATATACACATATTTGTGAAAATGCTATTAGTTGTCATTTAACAAACACAGTCCTCAATGATCAGACACTATAACAGCCAGTTTCACACTGCTGGGATAAATGGCAAACACATTTGCAAAAATGTTATATATATATATATATATATATATATATATATATATATATATATATATATAGGAAATAGTATGTGCTAGATTTTTGGCCAGACATTGTTATGTAAGAGTAAGAGTTTCTGTCAAAAGCAAAGTGAATAAGGTATGATGCGGTTCAGAGTCAACGACGTTGTGTAAATACATACATAGCCTACTTGAATTACAGTTTTTTCCAATTGCTTACACACAATTTTTCAAACCGAGTTCTTTTTAACAAAATGTAAGCACAGGCATCCAAACGCCAAACTCATTTTGCATAATTCCTAGATTATTTGCAAAATGAAACACTTCAGTCAAAACAAACACACTTCAGTCAAAACATACACATTTCAGTCAAAACATACACATTTCAGTCAAAACATATACACATATTTGTAAAAATGCTATTAGTTGTCATTTAACAAACACAGTCCTCAATGATCAGACACTATTGCAGCCAGTTTCACACTGCAGTGATAAATGCAAAACGCATTTGTAAAAAGAAAAATGAGGAAATAGCATGTCCTAGATATTTGCCCAGACATTGTTATGTAAGGGATCATTTAGATGTCCAAAAAATAGTGACAAACCCACAACATTCTTCATGATTAGTTCGACATAGGGAAAGTGTATATAAATAGGTCTATAAACTTGCACTTGCACTGTACAACACTGAAGACTGCTGTAGACTGAATATTTCAAGTATTTCTTTCAATACTTACAGTATTTCTAACCATAATCAGTTACAGTAATTAACCAACAATGAAATCAATTGAACAAATAAAATCTGTAGACAAACAAAAACTACTGCATAAAGTACATACACTTTGACTCTGAAGAGCAACTACTGCAAAAGCAACAAGACTGTATAGCGCACCTGAGTGATGCGTTTTCAATTTTGCTCATGTGTGCTTACACACCTGGTGGATGTGATGATCCAATTCGTTCATTAGTGTAGTCATTGGCAATCCGGGGCTTTGTAATGACAAGGAAGTAACCTCACAATCCTTATCTGTGTCTAAGGTGTGGAAATGTGTGTAGAGTTTTATAAATCACTGTGTGTAATGTTTTGCAAAAAGGGTGAAGCAGACATTGTGTGTAATGTTGTGCAAATCTGTGGAGGTGTTTTGCTCCTTGGAGTAAAATTTTGCTAATTGTGTGAAAAAAAATATTTTAGTGTGTAAACAATCGTAAAAAACTGTAATAATACAATATAGAAATAGCATAAGCTACATAAATAGCCAACATAAATAAATAAATGTGGAAATGGAAAAATAGATAAATCAAGGTGGAAATACATAGCCATAAATAATAAATAGAAAGACAAAAATAAATAAAAGAAATACAAAATGTAATTAATTACAGTTTTTTCCAATTGCTTACACACAATTTTTCAAACCGAGTTCTTTTTAACAAAATTTAAGCACAGGTATGAAACGCCACACTCATTTTGCATAATTCCTAGATTCTTTGCAAAATGAAGCACTTCAGTCAAAACAAACACACTTCAGTCAAAACATACACACTTCAGTCAAAACATACACACTTCAGTCAAAACATATACACATATTTGTAAAAATGCTATTAGTTGTCATTTAACAAACACAGTCCTCAATGATCAGACACTATTGCAGCCAGTTTCACACTGCAGTGATAAATGCAAAACGCATTTGTAAAAAGAAAAATTAGGAAATAGCATGTGCTAGATTTTTGCCCAGACATTGTTATGTAAGGGATCATTTAGATGTCCAAAAAATAGTGACAAACCCACAACATTCTTCATGATTAGTTCGACATAGGGAAAGTGTACATAAATAGGTCTATAAACTTGCACTTGCACTGTACAACACTGAAGACTGCTGTAGACTGAATATTTCAAGTATTTCTTTCAATACTTACAGTATTTCTAACCATAATCAGTTATAGTGATCAACCAACAATGAAATCAATTGAACAAATAAAATCTGTAGACAAACAAAAACTACTGCATAAAGTACATACACTTTGACTCTGAAGAGCAACTACTGCAAAAGCAACAAGACTGTATAGCACACCTGAGTGCTGCGTTTTCAATTTTGCACATGTGTGCTTACACACCTGGTGGATGTGATTATCCAATTCGTTCATTAGTGTAGTCATTGGCAATCCGGGGCTTTGTAATGACAAGGAAGTAACCTCACAATCCTTATCTGTGTCTAAGGTATGGAAATATGTGTAGAGTTTTACAAATCACTGTGTGTAATGTTTTGCAAAAAGGGTGAAGCAGACATTGTGTGTAATGTTGTGCAAATCTGTGGAGGTGTTTTGCTCCTTGGAGTAAATTTGGCTAATTGTGTGAAAAAAAATATTTTAGTGTGTAAACAATCGTAAAAAACTGTAATAACTAGTTTTCATGACCAAACTGCACATTCATCTGTTAATTTGTACATCTCATAATTGATGTCTGCATTTATTTATTTATTTATCCTGTCACCTTTGGCCCTCATATTCAATAGCGAGCAGCTACAGCTCTCATTTGCAGCTTCTATGTTGTTGTCATTAATATTAATATATAGACATTTCAATACTGAATCATTGTTATTTTACACATAAACTTCACACTTGGTCTCTGTGGAAAGGGAAAAGGCACGAGTTCGGAACTTCGGTGTGGCCTTTAGGCTAAGAAGCAATGGTGATAGGCTGACAGCCTACTGTAAGCTACAAACTCAGGATTTATACTGTTTCCTCTCAACTATTGGGTTGAACACACAGTGGTGTCATGTAAGACACTGTTCATGTTAAACAGTACTTGCCATGAGGCACAAAGGCACAGTTTAGTACATGTCCTTAGCACAGCTTGTAGGCACATTGGCTGCTTTAGCCATTAGCCGGCTAACTCGCATCAGACGCAGACTGCAGCATTTTTTTCCCCCCGTTTTTTTTCAGACATTGTTATGTAAGAGATCATTTAGATGTCAAAATATAGTGATAAAACCACAACATTCTTCATGACTAGTTCGACAGAGGGAAAATGTACACAAATACTCTAGGTCTATAAACTTGCACTTGCACTGCACAACACTGATGCTGTAGACTGATTTTTTTTTTCTTCAATACTTACAGCATTTCTTACCATAATCAGTTACAGTAATCAACCGACAATGAAATCAATTAAACAAATAAAATCTGTAGAAAAAAACACTGTAACATCTGTACAAATAAAAACTGCTGCATAAAATACATACACTTTGACTCTGAAGAACAACTACTGTAAAAGCAACAAGACTCCTGTATAGCACACCTGAGTGCTGCATTTTCAATTTTGGTGTGCTTACACACCTGGTGGATGTGATTATCCAATTCGTTCATTAGTGTGGTCATTGGCAATCCGGGGCTTTGTAATGACAAGGAAGTAACCTCACAATCCTTATCTGTGTCTGAGGTGTGGAAATGTGTGTAGAGTTGTACAAATCACTGTGTGTAATGTTTTGCGAAAAGGGTGAAGCAGACATTGTGTGTAATGTTGTGCATATCTGTGGGGTGTTTTGCTCCTTGGAGTAAAATGTTGCAAATTGTGTAAAAATGTTCATTTTAGTGTGTAAACAATCGTAAAAAACTGTAATAATCAGGGCTGGGGGAAGACAATCCTACACCCTGGGCGAAATAGGAATATGCTGTGTTTACAGCCTGTTTGCTACTTTTGACTGTGTGCTACCTTCCACTGCTACTTGGCCACACTTGCTGTACACACTTACTGTGTACGCACTTAGAGGAACAAGAGCTAAAGAGCTGTCGGAAATTGGGTGTATCAGGGCATCAGGGAATCAAACAGAAAGTGGCTTTCTGTCAAAAGCAAAGTGAATAAGGTATGATGCGGTTCAGAGTCAACGACGTTGTGTAAATACATACATAGCCTACTTGAATTAATAATACAATATAGAAATAGCATAAGCTACATAAATAGCCAACATAAATAAATAAATGTGGAAATGGAAAAATAGATAAATCAAGGTGGAAATACATAGCCATAAATAATAAATAGAAAGACAAAAATAAATAAAAGAAATACAAAATGTAATTAATTAATAACTAGTTTTCATGACCAAACTGCACATTCATCTGTTAATTTGTACATCTCATAATTGATGTCTGCATTTATTTATTTATTTATCCTGTCACCTTTGGCCCTCATATTCAATAGCGAGCAGCTACAGCTCTCATTTGCAGCTTCTATGTTGTTGTCATTAATATTAATATATAGACATTTCAATACTGAATCATTGTTATTTTACACATAAACTTCACACTTGGTCTCTGTGGAAAGGGAAAAGGCACGAGTTCGGAACTTCGGTGTGGCCTTTAGGCTAAGAAGCAATGGTGATAGGCTGACAGCCTACTGTAAGCTACAAACTCAGGATTTATACTGTTTCCTCTCAACTATTGGGTTGAACACACAGTGGTGTCATGTAAGACACTGTTCATGTTAAACAGTACTTGCCATGAGGCACAAAGGCACAGTTTAGTACATGTCCTTAGCACAGCTTGTAGGCACATTGGCTGCTTTAGCCATTAGCCGGCTAACTCGCATCAGACGCAGAATGCAGCATTTTTTTCCCCCCGTTTTTTTTCAGACCGACAGTATTCCGTGAACATGATCAACTGAGCTCTGTATTAAAATTGTCCAGAGTTCTCCTTTAGAGGTGTAGTCAGCAATCGTACAAAATTTCAAGCCCATAACATTTTTTTTTGTCACATTCAGCAATCATCTCCTCACGATCCACTAGATCCTATCCTGTGAATACACTGTAAAAAAAAAGCCCAGGCTCCGGAAACTGGACACAAAGTGCGGGCAGCCGATCCCATGTGTTTCGTTTGATTCTTGGTTAAAATGTATATATTTTTTGGGACAAAAGTGTCTGCTAATAAATTCAAATATAAACACAAATATAAACAAACATGACTAACAATCGTTGACTGCATCTTTAACCCCGGCTACATCCTCATAGCAGCTAAATACTGGAGAATGCATGAATTTAGGGTCACATGACTAAATTGGTCCATGGCCCAGATACAGGTTAGCTTACCAGCCACAAAACACAGATATAATGTGGTGAAGCAAACTGTCTGAAAATAAAGCAACATTTAGTAGTAGGTCAGGATATAACATGTTTATTGTATGGTGTTCCCAAGAGAGCCTACACAGTGAGAGGACATTCATAATTTAATCTGGGTTTTGAATTCATGTCTCTGGTGTTGAAGTAAGAAGGCCAAGAAACTTACATAGATGTGTTTTCAATAGCTGCTTACTTCTTGATGATGATCTGTAATGGGTGTCATTATCTGTGGACAAACTTTCTGCACTTAATGCCATGCTATGCCATTTCAGCATGCACAGTTCACCACCACAAGCCTACTTGGAGTGCAGCTCCCTCTAGTGGTTTGGAAGAGAACAACATTCAATCTTTTGTTTGTACCTTCCTTTTGAGTGACATTTGACACTTATCTACTACTACCACTATTACAACTACTACAAATAATAACAATACAAGTAATCATTTCATGACTAACATTCCGTCTTAGCCTTTCATTCTCATAGTTTCAGGGCAGTTCAGAGCAGCAAAGCAAACAACACAAATAGCCAGACATTTGTTACATCCAGCAGGTGTTAAAACTGGGCCATGCTCAAGGCCAGGTGTCACTGAAAGATACTGAGTCACAGGCGTGCACAGTGCTGCGGCTGGCCTCCTCACACAGAATACAGACAGTTCTTTCCAGAACATTCTAGTGTGTTTGGATATATGAAAGTATTCTGGCGCATTATTAATCCAAAGGTATTCTTACATGCAAATGTCAGCTATTTGGTTAAGTGTTTCATTGATCACATTTGAGAATCGGTCTAAAACCTTGGAATAAGGGGGGAAAGTGCCTTTTTTTTACTTATGCTTTCTTTTTGCATTTGTATCTACAATATGTATACAAGTGTCCTGCAGCTGAATTATGATGTGTTCAAATTGAAGTCCCCAAGAGTCCAACCACACTGTGGTATGCTGTTAGGAAATGAAATGAAATGAAATGAAATGCCAGTGTGGGGGCCTCTTCTTGCTCTTGAGTATGGAGTCAGTGTGTGGTTCAGCAGGTGCAGTGAACAGACATGTGCTGTGGAGGACCACTAGATTTGATGGATGTCACTGTTCAGGAGAGATGACACCAGGCTCCGACCAAAGGACACATAATCCCCAATGAATCATTCATCAATACTGTCCTTCAGTCCCTTTTGTCTGGTGAGAAGCCAGCTGTCAGCCCTGATGTATACTGTTTGGATTAGGGTGTCTGTCTTGAGACAATCGCTTGTTGCTCACAACTGACAGCAAAAATCACATTTTGAGAGTGTCAAAGTGCTGATTGTGGTAATAAATTAGGAATGGGGACCTGGCAAGATAAGGATTTGGTGTCCCTGCCAGGGAAGCTGCCCTTGCCAGTTATATTGAAATGGGATGAAGGCAAAAAGTAATCTGTCCTGGGCGCGTAATCTCATTGAAACCTACCAGTGATGATTATATCCGTCGGTAAAGTCTTTGAACAGCTTACTTTTGAATCAAATCATGTTTTTATTTGTATATCAGTGACATTGTATTATCCAACACTATTTCTGTGGCATTATTGGTGAAAGAGGAAGTGTAATTCACATCTTATCCTTTTGAGGGGAAGGTTTGAAATCACTTTCCATGAATTTCTGATTTCTGAATTTAAACATGCTATACAGTATGTGTACCTTATAGTGTAATATTATATGTGTATCAGTAAGTGTGCTTATATTGTACATTTTGTGTATAATAATGTAAGATGTTTAGGAAAGTGTGAATAATTCACCATTTAAAGCAACATAATATGCCAGCATGATAGAAGTTAGAGAGTTGGAAATTACATCGCTGCAAATTATCATGAAGATCATGCACACTAATTGAGTGTGTGAGTGTACAGTGTGTGTGTGTGTGTGTGTGTGTGTGTGTGTGTGTGTGTGTGTGTGTGTGTGTGTGTGTGTGTGTGTGTGTGTGTGTGTCTGTGTGTATCTGGATATACCACTGTGCCTTCTCAATACCAAGATGCCAAGAATAAAACCAATTAGTGTCTTAAGACATAATTGGGCAAACAGCAGCTAAACTAAGCATAAACATAGAATTGGATGGGTGAACAGCTCACGGCTGATTCAAAATGCATCTGAATTGTGCTGTATGCAAATAGTTGTGGCCTCTCCAAAGGCTCTACTTCCCGACATTATGGAAGTGCGTGGCTGGCAAAGAGGATTTGGAGATTAGTATTGACCCCATCAGGGGGGCGCAGAGACCTGCATACACAATGATGGATTTCGTCGGGGAGGGAGGCAGACTTTAATATCACAGGACAACTAAGTAATCAAGGTATGACCTCTGTAAATAAGGGCAAAGCCTCTTAGCCTGCACTGCATACATTTTGCACTTATCAACACCACTGCAGTCATGTAGCTTTGACAGGCCAAACTTAGGCTAGCAGTGACGTGCAAAGGTCCTCTATAAATGGCAGCGCTGGCAAAATAATTGTGGCATGATTGAATTTAAATGATCAATTAAATAATAATCATTAATAATACTATCAGTCCCGGGGTCATGGGGGGCTTGGGGGGCCGAGCACGTCATGGAAGTCATCTGTGCCCACCCTGGACGAGCTTGGCTGCACCAACCAATCCCACTTCCCGAAATATTTGGACTGATTTTGAACACTAATTTAATGTAGGCCTACTGTATACATTATATAGCTAATTATCAGCCTTAAAAGCATATGACCTTTATGGAGAGGAGGTTTTAGTGGCACAGTTTAGACTAGGATAGACTACTTCTGCACTAAGCCCAGTAATCCGACGACAAATATATGATTTATTATCCCAGGTTACAGTATGTCTCCTATCGCAGTTAGCAGTTCTGGGTTTATTTGATAGCGTTAACCTTTAGGCTACTATTTTTTTCTCCTGATCTAGTCGGAGAACATAGGAGAGCTTCCATGTTACCGCTCCAGGGCCGAAGTTATCTGTAACTTCGGGGCTAATTCTTGTTCCTTCATCGGAAAGTGGTTAGCAAATGACCAAGTTTTGTCTGCAGATTTTGCATCATTTACAATGATGTGTATCAAAGGAGAGACAGCATGACTTCACCCTAAAGAACCACCAGCTGCTCTAACTAGACAAGGCAACAGTTAGGGTTTAAATACTCAACAGCAAAAGACAGATAATCATATACTGTAGTAACAGTGGCAACATCAGGAGACATCCAGTCTACCCTAATCAATGGCTGTTGACGTGAAACAGACAACAATAAGTGATATCAACCCCGGTGCCTTCCATGTTTAGGAACAGTACAGATATCATACAAGGTCACAATGTAGGTGCATACTTTTAGCGTCAAAGTGACCTACTAGTGAGAAATGCAGAACATTAACACATATTGGAATATTGGACATAATGCTCAATTCCACTTTCTCTCAATATGCATCTCAGTTCTAAACTTCTCTTGCTTTCTCTATCCATCCCTGTGCACAGGGTTCTCTTTTAGGAGCCGCACCATTTTAAAACAATAGGTTTTTTAGTCTACCCCAAATATCTACTGTACATTTTCATATAAGCCTGTTTCGTCAAGGGTAGCCTATGCTTGTAATTAAACCTAGCCTAATTATAGAGGCCACACATATCTGTTTGAATTCATCTGTATAACCTCAGTGTCTGTTAATGACCTATCTTAATCCACCGTGACAAATTGATCACTATTGCAGGAATTTAAATTGGTGCCCCCCTTGGAAAAATCTAATGCCCTTCCGTGAATTAATGTCTACCACTGGGTCTGAAGTGTCAACAGCAAGTGTCAACAGCAGTGTTTTGGGAAAGGGTTTGGACTCTAGAACCATAGGAATATCCCCACTCAGGACACAGCATGCAGAAAGCAGGTCTCTCGTGCTTAATCCTCATCTGCAACCCGACACCATCCCCGACGGCTTGGGTCAAGTGTGCCCCAGGGAGCATTCTCTCAGGAAGTGATGACTGTATCCCACTGTTCAATCTGGCCAAGGTCGCCGCTCCCTGTCAAAGAAGGGTCACTGAATCAGGTGGGTGGGGGGGAGGGCAGAAGTGCCTCGATTGGGTTGTAGACAGTAGCGTCTGTGCAATCAATGGCAGCTGGTTTGTGTCAAAAGTGTGCACAAGGAGAGCCTGCAATGCAGAGTATGATTATCAGACCTCATCACTATTATCCTCATACCTTCTTGAAAGCTGCGTGAGTTCCTGCTGGTCTGTGGTTGCAGCAGAATAATGCAACCACCTGGGATGCATTATAAATACATTACACTATGCATACAGACTGAGAAAGAGGCACAACTTTCATACGTCCAGCACAGCTTGGAAAAGAAAACAGCCTCAAGGTTGTGCCGATGTATAAATTAGAAGGCTCTCTTGGATGTGAAAACAATGATATTATTAGGACAGAGATCCAAATAATTCAATAAGGGAGAGAGAGAGAGAGAGAGAGAGAATGAGAGGTTGAAGAAGAAGAAGAAAAGAAGATGGTGAAGGAGAGAGGGATGAGGAATTAGAAATGCAAATGAACGTGATTTTAAATGTACCAGCATCCGTACTACAGCACTGTAGCCCAAGGCTTTCAATTCCCTCCTCTCATAAGTTGAAACAAAGGTATGCTCTGTGTTCTGAATCTGCACCAAAGCATAGTCAGTCTAATGCCAGCTCAAATACGTGCTGATGAATAGATGCTCTCACAGTATAGAGGCAGGGTTACTGAATCAGTACTCATAAACAAATACCTTTCCTGTTACATAATGTTCCACAAAGCAACAAACATAACATCCATATGGCTAACCTATCAGAATTCTTTATCATGGAGTAATTTACAAATATGTGTAATCATTTGTATCATTATACCACTTGTTTAGGGTATCAACAAAGCAGTCAGACCCCTGGGCAAGGTAGATGTGGTATCGTTGATCCAGGCCAACTGAACGCCCTTTACCCTACCACACCTATAACTCCTTATGTAAGTCTCCAGTTCCACCTGACTCAGCAGTGGCAGTGGTGTACCTAAAGCTGTAAATTAGCCTGTCTGGTCTGCTGGTTCGTTTGCAGGATTGATTATGATGAATAAGGATCAGTGGCGGGGTGATGAAATACAGAGTGGCCAAAGCTAATCCTGGACTTCTTTCTCCCAGCAGGCTGACCTGCTCTAATATCTGCTATTGACCAGTCCACAGGGCTCAGCCACAGCATCTAGGTGGCCAATGTCAGCCAGGGACACCAGACCCCTCAGACACACAGGGTGCCTCTCATTTGTCTTTTTATCTGTCCTTTCTTCCATCCTCGGTCCTAGTTCCCACTGATCTCTAGATAAAGAATGATGGGGTGCCAACAATGGGGTAGTCCATCCAGTTTTCTTTATAGATCAGTGGGAACGAGCCTAAAGGACCGAGCATTGAGGATCGGGGAGGGATGGTGAGAGAGCCCCATAGGAAGCCTAAGTCTAGGGTCACAGGGTCACTGTGAGAGGGGGGGGGTTCAAATCTACTCTGGATCACTTGTTCTGGGTTTCTGGAGTGGATAAAGAAGTGGGAGACTCATTTTGAGGTATTCTACTATATGGTCACAGAGACTGTGAATGTTTCACTCTGATCCATGAATACATTTTTATTTAAGAGATGAACAGATAGTGATGAAGAAAGTTCTGTCTGTCTGTCTGTCTGTCTGTCTCTCTCTCTCTCTCTCTCTCTCTCTCTCTCTCTCTCTCTCTCTCTCTCTCTCTCTCTCTCTCTCTCTCTCACACACACACACACACACACACACACACACACACACTCCAGTGGAACCACCATACAGTATGGTTTAATGTGGTGATTTGTAATATTGTAATTGTGTAATTAGCTTTATCACAAACTTGACCTGCGTCCACATTATCATAGCCTACACGCGTACCATTCTAAGCTCTCCATATTGCTATACTGCTCATGTGACATCATCCCTGTGCCAGAGCTATAGGACAGAGAAAGAGACTGCCAGGGGCAAAAAAAGGTCAGGGCAAAAAAAACAATGAGTAGTTGAGAGGACTGGGCTGGGCTCGAAACTCCCAGCCTAAAAACCAACCCCCTCTCAGCCTCAGGTGGAAAAATGGGTTCAAATTGCAATTTATGGTACACGTTTTACACATTGAACAATAGGGGAATGCACCCTGGGTACGGATAAAATGTCCTCTCCCTCCCCGAAACCTTTTTACAATTCCATGCTGCTTTTCTAAAAGCCGCGACTCCACTATCCTGCTCACAGAGGTTATACAACTGACACCAAACACCAAGGTGTGATCATTCAGATGTTATCATTTTTTCAGTTCAGGCAAAACAGGGGTGGGGTTGGGGGTGGGGGGGGTCTGTATAAACCCTTCCACTATTTATGGAGATGTCAGTCCTCTCGTCTTGATTTCTGACCTCCACAAGATAATGGTTTTGCAGTTAGGATGGATGAACTGTATTCAGGTTAATCACTATGGCTGTGGGTGGACACAAAGACTATAGGCTGGAGTAATTTCTTTATGTGAGCTCACTGGTTAATACTGTAGAGTCTGAGCAAAAAGTATTAAAGTACCAGTGCCTGCATGTCTGCGTGTAAATTCACTCTATCTCTATTTCTACATTAAGAGTGACTGGCAGCATTTGAGTCGTTTCATGTCAGATGACAGATGGGACGAGAAATGAATCAGATGAGCCTATTATTAGACTTTACACACTGATACTGGCTTTTTATAGACAAATGAAGCAGTGATCTAAACCCAAATAGCAGTTTGCATTCTATCCCACTGACAATCCTTTCCCTTGATGTAGAAACTTGAGTTGAGTTGAGTTGTCTGACTGCATACACAGCAGCCCTCATCACACCCAAGGATTTGACTGCTAATCCATTAATCTCATCTCATACAAATAGGTGATAATCCTTCATATGGGGAAAAAATGAATTGATTGGAGCCCTACAGCGTCGGTAGTAAATATACTTTGGCAAACCATGAAAACAAGAAGAAGAAGAAGAAGAAGAAAGGAAGGAATAAGAAGAATAAGAAGACGAAAGAAAACAGCTGCTGTCGAGCTGCTGTTTGTTTTGCGAGGTACTGTGGCTGCAGGGTAACCAGTCTTGAGCGGACGGCTTTATTTGGTTTGGGAGGATTCATGTTCGTGTCAGGGCCGCGGTGTGATCTGTGTCTCCCGGGGAGGAGTAGGGAGATGAGCTGTGACTTCGCTTGTCCCACGGCCATATATTTAACTCCAATATCTGCTAGGCTGCACAAGGCCTGGTGGCGGCCAATTTTCTATATTTCAGGAGGCTGGCTTGGAAATGAACATTAAATATTGATCTCAGGTTGCATCACGGGGTCAAGCCTAGCCCTCCAGCCAATCTATGAGTGTGTGTTTGTGCCTGTGTGTGTGTGTGTGTGTATGTATGTGTGTATCTATGTGAGAGAGAGAGAGAGAGAAAGAGAAAAAGAGAGAAAGAGAGAGAGAGGGGGGGCAGGGCTGGCTGCACCTGGTTCTTGTCTGAGCTTGGTGTGTGAAGCTGTTAGAAGTTTGAGATGAAGCTCCCTCTCTCTTTCCACAGCATAGATTTTTGGACTGCCTCACATGGCAGTGTAGAGATCTGAGGCAGACTGGAGAGTGTGTCCCTGCAGTTTTTTTTTCTTTCTCTCTTTCTCTCTACACTCTTATGAAAAAAAAAAAGAAAACAAGAGCTGGATGATGAGAAGTCCCCCGTAAAGAGTTGGCACTGTGCACCCATCCCTCTGACTTCATCAGCCATAATGAAGATCCAATGCAAGGCATAATGAAGAACCAATGCCAAGCACCACCACGGAGGCCAGCAGCATCATATTCAAATCAGAGGATTACATCTCCAGCTCTTCGCTCGCCCCCAATCTCCCTATCTGATTTCATACAGTGGCGCACATGTTTCGGTTAATAATCTACCGTGGAATTAGGAGCGTAATGGAGTTTGGAGGGCATGAAGGAACCTTGAATAGGAGGACAAAACAGTCCGATTTCATTTTCATTTTCTACAGACGTTTCATTAAGAGCAAAACTGTTATTCACAACTTTTTTTCCATGACTCTCACAGTTCTACCATAACGTGCAAAATAAAACAGCAATTCTTGACAGAATACTACAGTGAAGGGAGAGGTCTATCTTGAAGGAGCACTATTTACTAGATACTCTGGCCTTGCTGCAGCATGGAAGGTTGTGGTGCTGAAGAGCTAACAAAAAGACAGGCCTTGAAAATCTGATTAGATTGGGTAACATGCCATAATGACACAGGCATAATTTCCCTCCTTTTCAGTTCTACTGTATGTAGTCGCCCTTGATGCCTTTAAAAAAATCTGTCTCCATTTCCCCAAGCCAGCTATGTCTGCTTGTGTTGTAATACCCTATCATGCATGGCTCCCTAGTCCCTGCAACTAGTGCTGGTGTTTGAGGAGACTGTCCAAAATGTGTGTTAAAGCAAAACTAGAAACTAGGCAACTCTTACCAGAAAAAATAATGACTGAACAGTGTACTTTAGTATCACTGTGCTTTAGTGTACTCCTTAATATATGGAGGAAATGATAGATACATGTCTCTTTTTTTACCCGTCGCAGTTGTTGAACTGTTGAACTACAAGGACGATTTGTATCATACTTGCGAATTTGAATACGGTAAATACATAATACATAAGCAGATGTACATTTTATCGCTACTTGCAATCCTATGCTGAATAATATCATAAAAAAAAAAAAAAAATCAAAGTGAAAATAATCAACCCTTGCGGACACTGAAGAAGTGAAATGTGATAAAAAGTGATATCTGAGGGATCTTCTTCCTGGGGTAATAGAATACTTCTTCTGCCTGCCTGTGCGCGCCGTTATCAAAAACGAGTTGCAAAGATGTTTCAAAGGCAGCGTGGGCCCTCTGTGAGAAGTGGCAGTCTCCGTGCCACCCTCGCGGGCTCCTGGATGGCGTCCTGGAGTGACGGCGGCACACCAGGAGGAAGGAAGCCTCCCCTCAGTGTACCGCACCAGCCACAGACGCAGCAGCCGGCAGTGGGCTGCCACCACCGCCACCCACCCACCCACCCACCCATCCATCTCCCCTGCCGCAGATCTGCATGATGTCTCCTCCTAATATCCTATTCCCTCTGATCAGAGGGAGCCGCGTGCTCCCTTGAGATGCGTGGGATTAAGTAGTTGGAGATAGCGTGCGGGAGTTTAAACAGGAGTTGATTAGTTGACTTTATCTGATGCATAGCTCAAGCTCTCTGTCACACTCTGGTGGGACAAAGGAAAAAAAAGCGGAAAAAGGGAATGAAAGGACTGACAAAAAAAAATCAGCCCAGGTGACCAAGATGACCTCCATCATTGAACAGTGCATCGCTTCAAAACAAATGCAGAAAAATATATAAATAAATCGTCTAGAAGATTCTGCTGGTATTTTATGTGTCCTGGAAGCCTAGCGTGTCTCGGCTCAGCCTAGCCCAGCGATGACCTGCTGGGCTAGGCATTCAGATGATTCCCAGGTGGCATCGGAGGCTTTTCAGAGGCTCTCCTCGCTGATGAAAGGGTGGCCAAGATCCGTGCAGCGGCCACATGAAGAGATGTTAAAAGCACTCCTGGGTCAGACAGAGCACTCAGTCCATTTCCTTGCCTGAGCTGAGTGCAGACTCTTCAACCACCGCTGCTAATGCACTCCAGGAAGACCATCCACATGTGGGTGGTTGTATACAAGAGCCTTTCTTTATTGCGACTGCCCCATGGTTTAAATGCAACCACGTAACATAGAAGAAGTGGCCAAACTGTGCTACATGGCCGGATTCAAAATCTGATCGATATTTTTTAAAAAACATTTTGGGTTGGGCATGTATCAGTCCTGTTTAAATGACCCATGTTATCTAAGCACTACATGACTATCCCCATCCAGTTGTGATGCTTTCTGACCTCCCTCGGCTATCCACAAAGCGGAACTTGTATGCAGTAAGTGCACTTTCTGCGTTTTATACGATCTCATCTGAAGACTGAAGTAAAGGTTTTTTCAGGCCCATAAATAATTACTGTCTAAAATCCTGGCTTACATGGGTGTTGGGCAGAGAGATGGAAAAAAGGGATGAGTACAGGTCTTGGAAAGGAGAAGGATACTGGATTTTTGGCTTTGGCAAATAGAAATGTTATGGTAAAAACAGGCCACCATTCCCTGACGAACAGAAATGGCATCTTACAAAATGGCTGTGCACACTGGTGTGCCATCCTCCGAAGATGTAGGAGCTTAATTAGAAGTGAGCAGTGAGAGAATTGCTTATAGCTTTTAAAACCATTTTGTTCTGTCTGAGTAAGTTCCTTTACAGTTTATTTCAAACCATTGTTTACACTGAACCAATCTCTGCGATCCCCTCACCATTTTAATTAAATAGATACAGTATAAAGCAGCACCAGAGAGAGAGAGAGAGAGAGAGAGAGAGAAAATCCCAACACTTACTTAGTACATCCTTTTATATCTCCATGATAAGCACAGCACAGGAAGCTCTAAAACAAATTAAATACACTGGC
The DNA here is from genome assembly GCF_963854185.1 of Sardina pilchardus. Classification (NCBI taxonomy): domain Eukaryota; kingdom Metazoa; phylum Chordata; class Actinopteri; order Clupeiformes; family Clupeidae; genus Sardina; species Sardina pilchardus. Next base: position 19,551,407 of record NC_085004.1, on the reverse strand, counting down.
TGTCTTCACTAAATCAACTCTCATGGCATTTTGTGTCGAGATGTTATCAGCGTTGCAGGTTGTTATCAGTGTTGCAGGTCGATAAGAAACATTTTGCTGAAGGCCCAATGACTCAGAAATCTGGTCACAGTCTGACAGAGGGGAGCGAATGAAGTTTTCTGGAAAGGCGCCTGATGTTTTATGAAGGTGAGAATCAAATCAATAAATCTATATTTGCTGCAGTTAGCAGAAAATAATGTGCTACGTCTCAATCAGATTATAGGACAAAATAATATAACAATAGATTAGGTTTAGACAGGATTTTTTCTTTGGTTTATCCTTGTAAAAATAATGTAATAGTGGCTGAGAGAATTGTTCTTTAGGGATGTGTCTTGCTGCCTTACTGGTATAATTATGTTATGTGCAGAAGACTTACGGACCAATAAAAAGAAAAAATGTAATTTCTTTTTACAACAGTGTGACTGCATCCTATCAGATAAAGAGAGTTGCTGGATACTGCATACTGAACACTTCTGTTTTATATCATCTTACTGACAACATTCCAGCTGACTGTTTGTAAACAGTGTTGTGAGCAAAGTGTCAAGGAGGTACCTCCATCCCAGTGATTGGACAGAATTGTAAACAGACAAGAAAGAATGGTCTGTGCTTAACGTTTTATTCTGACTCTGAATAGACTTACTGTATGATAAGCACATGAAAAAGGTTTTACAGTACAGAGGACTACATTTATTATGTATTTTTTTTATTCATTTACCAAACAAAGGAGTCCATATACATATCCACATATGAGTCCATTCATATTTTAATTTTTACTTTCTGTGTGATCGCTGGGAATCTATCCAATGGTTCGGTGCAGGCTCTCTGAGCTGTCCAGGAAGGTGAAGTGAGGAGTCTGGAGAGGACAGCGCAAACAGACAGAGGAGTTCACTTGACTATCTCAACTAGTCAAGTGAATTTACAGAGGTGCTCAGACCATTACAGTGATTGCAGTGATGGAATGTAGCAGCGCTAGCTACTCTTCACTGGCTACCTAAAGCAGCCAAAAACTGAATTCAAATTCCTCAGGTTGGCCTGGATCTGTCCTTGGATATCTGCATTCTATAATCGTTTGGGAAACGCTTGCATTGCTTGCATCTTGACGGGCACTAACTTTGAAATCATTGGTCCAGCCCAGCCCTACCAATCACATTGATCAGAGATTCCTAACGTTGCTTCCTACTACTACAAACTGACAATTAACAGCATCAACAGTCAGGAAACAATGCATGTTGGTCTACCTTTGGTATGTAAAACTACCGAAACAAGACATTCATTTTATTTTATTTAACAAGCTAGAGAAGAACAGTTAACACTGTGAAGGATCAGTGGCAGTATTAGAAGTAAGTCACATTCTTCCAATTGCTCACAGGGCTGTGCCTATTTCACCCAGTTATGTCCATCCTGAGATGCTCTGGTGTCACACATCTGCTCATTTTCACTTGAGTGGGAATCAAAGCACATTACCCCTCTGCTATACTGTACACAGGCCAGGGACTCATCCATAACACATCACACCCCACCTCACAGACATACACACGCGTGTGCACACACACACACACACACACACACACACACACACACACACACACACACACACACACACACACACACATACACACACTCACACACACACACACACACACACACACACACTCCTCAAAGACAGATTGTCTGTCTGGCTGTGTAATCTCTCATGAAACATTAACTGATGGAGATGAATTTACATGTGGTCCTGTGTGAGTGTGTGTGTGTGTGTGTGTGCGTGACAGAGAGAGCGAGTAAGAGGGAGCTATCCATTGCAATCTCAGATAAGAAATGAGGTCACACTTCCATCACTCCTAAGAATACTTACTGCTCTCCCCTGCAATCCCACTCTCAGAGCAACCCCCCCCCCCCCCCCCCCCTCCAGTTTAGCAAGGACTCCCCCAGGGAGGCAGAATCATGACCACCACCACCCCACCTCCAAGTCCCTCTTCTCCCTGATCATCCATCACCCTGTCCTCAGGGTGTGGGGTCGTGGGCTGCAGCAATGAACACAACCCCCACATTCATCAGACTCAGAGTCAAGGGGAAGTTACGCAGACCTTCCGAGCTAACAGTTAAGGTGTGTGTGTGTGTGTGTTTGTGTCTGTGGTGGTGTTTGGCATGAACAATCGACAGAGCAAATGCTGACGTTGACGTCCCAAAGTTATTTACTGACTTGTATGGCCAGAGAATAGTCCAACATCCACATGTATTATCCTTCCTTTCCTATATCAGTTCCACTATTCACTACAGGTTATCTCCCTAAATTCTATGAAGCAATACTCATGAAGTCCAAGTCCTTTAATCAAAGTTGATCTGGATGAACTGGAAGGATGTACAGTAATCATAATTGTATGTCTGGATGTGAGTGATTCTTAGGGCACTGTAGGGTGTAACTACAGGGCACACAATGCTGCAGCTTTAGGTAGGCAGCTCCAGGGAGCTTGCTGAGGGTTCGGTGACGTCTGACCAGTGACTATAATGGAGACACAATCACAGAGCCCTGTCGAATCCTGACTGTCTGTGTCCTCTGCTCCTCTGGTCAGCAGGAGTCCTTCCTCCACTGGACTTTTGGGGTGACCGAGGCCGACGGCTATGAGGCCATCCATGTGGACTCGGGTAGATCCCTATCCTTTGTCCCCAAGCTACGCCACCTGGAAGGAAGAGTGAGCCTCCTCTCGTACTCTTTGCTTCCACTGAGGGAACTGAGACTTTTTCACCCTCATTATCATTCTTTTGACACGACTGGGTGTCTAATGCGAAAGTCTTTGAGCGGCTTTTATGCCGTTTTTGTTCTTTCTCTGTGGATGCTATTCTTTTAAATGAGCTACACCCTCAGAGAATTCATACACTTGTCTTGAACCTTGAGAAAATATTGACAATAACGGAGTTCATGTTGAGAAATTTTAGCTCCGAGCACCTCGTAATGCCTAGATTATTGCTTTATTTATGTACATGCATTTATTTCAAGGGTATTTTATTCAGAGTAGCTTGCAGATCATTTGCAGAAGTAGTCATTATTTGATTGCTTGATGGCGCTGTAATTTTCCAGTCAGGTAGTTTTACTTCTCCTGAGCTAACACCAGGTGTGAAATGGTCCTGAGGAAGCCTTGCCGTGCTTATGAAATGTGCACGTTCAATCCCCTGTAAAGTTTCTCTCTCAGTGACCGGCTGCTGATAGAGTAGGAGTTGTAAAAGGACTTTATATCAAGGTAATAGAGAATCAGCATTATGGCAGTCAAGCTCTTTGATCATGGATTTTCATTTCATTACATTCAAAAGTATCAATGGTAAAGATTGCTGTCTTTTGTTAGAAAGCCTGACCCAGCCAATAATCTCCCGCTGTGAAATGCCTAATTCCATTCATGCGATTATGTCATTTTCTCTCATCTTGACAAGCATGGATGATTCGGTTGCTGAGTCACACCACTGCCTGCGTGTCTCTATGCCTAAGTGGAAGAGCTTGTGCTCTCTATCGTGACTTTAATACCTGGTTATTGACATTATTATTAAGGTGATTATCAGAATGATCAGGATTAATTATAGTTGTTTAAAACCGTGTGAAATCAAAGGAGCCTTCTAATCAGCATACGATGTACGAGCGTGTGAGTGTAATGTTCCTCTAACGTGAATAAAACTCTCCGCGGCAGCACAGATTTTCTGATTCTCCCAGCGCTCCAAGAGGCCCAAGAGTGTGAGCTCACTGGTGTACAACAGATCCAGTTTAATGCAGATTAAGAAAACTTTAAACACTCCCTTCAGAACCGCTCATTAAAACGTGTCTCTCTGATGTCTGCTGACAGAATCTATCCGCCTGAGCACTTCAAGGAGAAATACGATGTTGATGAAGTGCACTACACCTGTGATGTGAGTACGGGGGAGGATGGTGGTGTGAGGGAGGGGAATTGTGTGTGAAATGTCATGATGAAACAAAAAATATACCATATATCTGTTATTTAATGATGCGCGTGAGATGACTTCACAGGAGGGGCGTAATGGTAGACAAAATTCACAGTTCGGTATGTACCTCAGTTTTGAAGTCGCGGTTCGGTTCATTTTCGGTACAGTAGGCCTGCGCTGTTAACCTAAAATTCACGGACAATGTGTTTGATGTGCAATGACAAAATTATTTTGAAAAGGTGTTTTCAAAATACAAACATATTTCAGAGGGCTGTTTTGCAGCTGAGCTGTGCCTCAACCCAAATCCAATCTCAACTCAATCTATTCTTATCTCACCAAATGAGATCTCAATAAGAACTGGTTTATTTCTTGTGAGACAAATAAAATACATTTTCAAGACAAGCAGTTTTCTTTTGGGGGACACTTATTCCATTTTTGTGATGGTGGTTGAGAAGAGAGTATAGAGCTGTCTCGTTCTAACATTCTAAGTAAGTACAGAGTCAGGAGGATTGTCAAACTTAACCCCTTCCTGACCTTCTTGTTAGATGCGGACACCTGTCAAGCCCCACACCTGTGCATAATGTAGCTCGCTTGAGTTGATAGGCCTTTGGTTAATGACAAGAAATCTTACAAGTTGAAGTTCCTATTCTCCAACAAGTTGAAGTTGAAATTCTCATTGCTCTTCTTTCACCTCTCTCTGACTGCCTCTCTCCCTATATCATTCTCTCGCTCTATCCATTTCTCTTGTTCTTTCACCGCTCTCATACTGACAGTTCCTTTTGCTTTTTGCGGCTTGGCATATACCTCTCACACACCGCATCTCTTGGACGTGATATTATTTTTACTTCAAAATGGACTGGTAGGCAGCACAGAAAGACAAAGGGTTTCACTCATGCAGTTAAAGATCAGAGGCACTTTGATCAAATGTACCTCTTGACACCATTTCTTCTTTCTGCATGAAATCTCTTGCAATGTTTTGTTTCTGAGTGTATCATTCTCCATTCTCCATCAGCACAGCATCCAGCTGCGTTGAGTTTACGCTTTAAATGTCGATAAGTAACAATCTGTCTGGCCTTTATTCTGAAAGACCCCTTGTGGGAAAAAAAAATCAAACTTGTGAAGCGAAAGAAAAAGAGAAACCTTAAACAGATTTTTTGAACAATGTATGTCTTTTTCTCTGTGCCTAGTTGAGGCTGCCATGTTTTGTTCTGTGCCTGTAAAACATAACAACATGATGTGACCCCTTCACCCCTCTCTGAACATAAACTATCCGTGGTTTACTGCAACCAGACAATGGACATTCACATTTACAATCTTTGGCCAAGGGCATCAAAAAGACAACTATTAAACAGATTAATTGATAGACCTTTACTCTCACTTTGAGTCTCACTGCATTCATCTTGACTGCCTTCTTGACAGTTTTAGCTTTGCCTCAACATCTCCCGACGACTAAACCAAAAGGTGTTGGGAAGAAAATGTAGAATATATTAGCGTTAGCACAGAAGCAAAGCAATACCTTCCTTATTCGACTCGACTGGTGTTCATAACATATTGGCACAGCTAGGAAAGGCTGCAGTGAAGGCATATGTTACAGTGTGTGATTTAATCTTTTTAGTGTGAACAAATTTGCTGCTGAACAGGTTTGAACCTGTTGCAGTGACAACTACTCGAATATTAGATTCAAAGAACAACAAATTCTGACCAGCAATCAACGTAAACCTGTAATCCAAGTACAAAAAGCATGGGACCCACTCTCCACTGTATGTGATTTCAGCTAAATTGCTTGTTTTGACATTCAGCAAAAATACAATAAAATACCTTAAAATCCAAATCAGTTATTTAGTCATCAAACCACACAAACTGGTGCCGCCTTGGTGGTTGAAAAGATACTGGTGTCAATGAGAAAATAGCTCTACAGGGCTGCATGGTCTCAGGGGTAGTGGGTCGGACTAACACAATATTTCGTTTTTCTTCGAGTGGCATGCATGTGTCTTGTAAATGCATTGACAGAGTGACTGACAAGAAACCTGAACGCTTTGGGGACACACATTATTGCAGCATGGTGGACAATCTGGAGGGTGGCATGATCTCTGGGCTGCGGGGGTTGATTTGTGTGTGTGTGTGTGTGTGTGTGTGTGTGTGTGTGTGTGTGTGTGTGTGTGTGTGTTCTCACTGCAGAGAGTTCTGGAATTGTCATCAGCTGTATGACTCTTTCCTATGAAGAGCAAGTCTGTAAAAATGTATATAAATGTATAAAATGTATTGTTTGCTTATTTCTTTTCCCCAGGCTTAACTTTGCATCAATTTCATGTTGTTATTTAAGCACCACTGCTAGAACCCGTCATCTGAAAGAATTGCAGAGAGGTGTAGGTGGGGGGGCGCGGGTGGACGAAGGACAGACGAGTAGTGCATTCTGGGCAAGCGACGTCCATCACGGCCGAGGTGACAGGCTGTCACACCGACTGTCAGCATAATGGATGGGGCTGCGTGTGGCTGGAAGGTGACCAGATCACCGCCACCATCACAGCCACCGAGCATCTGTGTCCCTGAGGCACTGGCCAGCAGACAAACACAGGGGAGGCACTGTGCCATGCAGGGGTGGGGTGGGGTGGGGTGGGGGAGGGGATAGAAATTGAAGTGTTGATTAGTACCCATAAAATACCTATTCTGTTGCAAAGACAGCTCTTTTAAAGATGCTGAATAAAAAAAACAAAACAGCTGTATCTGTGTGGCGTTGCTCTTAAAATGCGAATCTCGAGGCAGTCTTTTTTTTGTAGTTTGTTTCTAAAGCATATTAATGGCAATTAAACTCATTTGGATGAGTATCAAGCGCTTGGGTGGTTGTGTGAGAGAGTGTGTGGTTGTAATTGCCACTAAGCCCCTTTTAGTTCTGTGCCCATGAGAGCTCGGCCCCGCGCACTCTCGTTGCCGCTAGCAGATAGCGGAGCGCCGCGTGGCCCTGCTTCTATTTCTGCTCGCTGGAGCAGAGCCTCATCTCCAGAGGTGCGGCGTAACGCGGCTCCACTCAAACAGATCATTTGGACGAGCAAACAGGCAGGAGGAAAAACACAAGACGCAAAAAAAGTAGAGCAAACACACAATGGGAGATGGGAAATCTGTAAAAACAAACAGGAGCGCGGAGGCAAACACGAGGCCAGGGCTAATCCATCCTAATCCATCCCACTCCTCCCTCACTCAGGACGGGCTGCATGCGGACCAACGCTCACCCACACCTCCACCGCGTGGATTAGCACTTTCTGTCGTAATTGATTTTGACTTTTAATTCCCTAAGCACATATGTGCGTTTGCTCTGAAACACACTGTGAACCCATTTTTCGCCCGCAGGCAAGACAGGGAAAAAAATGCCTTGCAGGCAGAGGTTTCTTTTCCCTGAGGTTCATCATTCACAGGGGAGGTTTAGCACCGCAGGACTTGAGGTATAATGGTCGCTCAGATAAAGACTAATCCATCTCACACTTCAGATAATGGCTGATCAACCACCAGTGATCTACAGGGAAGTATTCCAGCCCACTTACAGTGGCATTCGGTCAAACAAACACCGTGCAAAAAACACTATTTGAAGCCAGACAACAGTGTGCTGCTACATCCACGGCTCCCGGTTTCCTGTATCATGTTTGTTTGGAGGGCAGTGAGGCAAACAGCCTCGCTCCGTTGCAGTTATCTGCGCGCTGAATGGCAGGGTAGCTGTGTAGTTCAGCTTGTACAGGTTACGGGGTTTGCTAACTGCATTTGCTGTTAAGTGCTCCACACACTTCAGTCAATCTTTCTGTAGTGCCATGATTGATGGTATGAAGTGAAGTAGCACTTTACTCCAAAGGCGTGTTATTAATGTGTGTGTGTGTGTGTGTGTGTGTGTGTGTGTGTGTGTGTGTGTGTGTGTGTGTGTGTGTGTGTGTGTGTGTGTGTGTGTGTGTGTGTGTGTGTGTGTGTGTGTGTGTGTGTGTGTGTGTGTGTGTGTGTGTGTAAACTCGTGCCTCTGAACATGGGTTTCTGTGTGTGAGTGTGAGAGTGTATGTGTTTGTGTCTATATGTATGTAGGGGGCTGCAGATGGTACATTATCTCCATTGCCGGTAATCCTGGGTACAGAGAAATCAGAGGTAATTTGTTATTTCCTCATAGCAATACAATGCAACAACATTATCTGTAAAGTGAAACATCTATACATCAAAATGTTCAGATTACAAAAACTATTGCCACTAGTAATTCAGCAGATCGTGAGCCTCTGTTAAATTATCAAAGCACTTTGTATTAAATCTACATGTACAAGAAATAGACACCTGGCACTTACATTGGATATGACTAGCATGCTAAATGGAGCGTCAGACCGATTACAGCTGTAGGCTATGTGAATTTTGTATTTATTCTTCCATTATTGTTTTATACTGATAGGACTATTGAACCCAAACTCAACTAAATCTCTCATTGCATGTGTCTCAATGCAAGGCAAATGGACCCAGAGGACAGAGAAAAAGAAACAGTTGTACGGTGTCAATGAGCAGGTCACCATGTGAAAGGCCCTAAAAGCCGTGTAAGGTATTAGTTAGCTTTGCATCAGCAGGGGTCCAGGCTGAGGGCTGAGGGAAGAGCACACCCATGTCCTGCTTTGATGTGCCTGAGGCATCATAGACAAATTAGGTTTCTCCAGTTGGTAAGGATGAGTGTTATTTAAAAGAATTTCATCAGTATTATTTTTCAAATTAAACTTTATAAATGCGATTTATATTAGCCATGAGGTTTCAAGGGTTGTATCCCCAAAATAATTGTCCAAGTACAATAGATTTGCATTACATGCACCTGTGTGCTCACATTTGATGGAGGCAGGTAATTTGATATGCTTACTCACCTGTTTTATTTACAATGTATTGACTACAGGGACACAATTTTAGCCATCTTTCAGGCCAGGGTTTTAAGTGAATTTAGAGTTGAGAAAGTGGGCGATGATTTCTCAGGTTTGGATTGCTCTTAATGAAAAGACGCTTGCCTGTGGGCCTCAGCAGAACGAAGTGACCACCAGTGACCTCGTCTCATCAGTTTAATCACTCAGATTTCCTCATCCAGTGTCCATTCCCTTCAGTGTTTAACTATCTGTATAAACAAGGTTTAGTTAATGGCCTCTTAAGACTGGGAATCCTTATTTAAACGAGTGCATTTAATGTGGAGTTAGTGTTTGCGTGGAGGTGGATCCCCACGCGCACAGGCTTAAGTCAATTCCAGTTTAGAGGAAACACACATGCGGTCAGCTTGCCAGCCTCGCTGTTCACCATGTCCACACTAATCTTCCTGATCCCAGGGAACGGCGTGATTGGCAGCTGGATGCTGATGGAATGTTGCAGACTGGCACGGGTCCAGTTTAATGCATTAAAACACCTCCGGACCTGCTCGTGGGTACCGCCTGCATTAGGCAGCGTTGTGCCATGGTAATGCATTAATACATTATTCATTGATGTAGTTGTTTTGTTCGGAGGAATTAGCTCGTAGATGAATTAATTCTAAACACAACACAAGGCCACCGCCAGTTTACCACCAAGGGAACGCATTATGTGCCACGGGCAATAGTCTTTGTTTAGTATGCTATGTTCACTGTCAGAGCACCTTTTAAATGTTTTAACTTGCTGTGAGGAGGAACAGAATGGGGGTGATGCAACTCCTGTACCCCATTTGCCCTTTTTGTTGAAGTTCCGAGTCCGTTTCCAGGGAAACACGACCGTTAGCTGGTTCCTACCTCATGCTGGGTGTGTGGTCAGAGGGATCACCTGTGTGATTGGATCTGGGACCAGTGCTCGTGACCCGTGCTGTCAGGTAGCTATGGAAACTGACCCAAATGCTCACTCGCCAGAGAAAAGTTTGCCGATTGCCTCATAAATGCTAAATGCCAGTGAGTGTGTCCAAAAAGTCAGCTTCCTCGTGGAATTGCTGAGAAATGGCTGGGGCGGAGGAGTTCTCCCTTGTTAACTCATGCATACTTTTCTTCCCCATTCCCTTCTGGGTTTTTACATTATTTCTGACTCTTTACAGTTCTTTGCTTCTTCTACACTCTCTTTCCATTCCTTCTCTCTCGTTTACTCATCCCCTGTCTTTACTCTCTCTCTCTTTCTCTCTCTCAATTTTAGAATGGTCTAGTTTTTCTGAACTTTTAAACCTTGTCCTGGTTCCTCCGGCTCTATGCCCCCATGCAGAGAGTTCCATGCATGTCTGACATGGGGGTCTCTACTTTACTGTAAACGCTGGGCAAAGTTCAAAGTCAAGTCTTACTAAAGCTCGCTTAATAACTATGCAAAATCTATGCTAAACATGCAAATGGTAAAAGTTGATTCACGTCCCATGATTCCATTAGCTCATGCATGAGAACATTGCTCAATGCTCATAGACTGCTTTTACACTTTGTCTAGCATTTAATTTAGGGAATGTGCCCTATAGCTTCTGGTAGACTGTTTACTGCTGTAGAAGAAATGGATATTGTAGGTAATAGCCCAAATGAAATGCCTTTTATCACATGTATCACAAGCAGATTTTAGACTAAAAGAATTAATGTCTTGGTGTTTAGAGTTTTAATTGTGAAAGCTCCGGAAAGGATGCTAAATTTAGCAGCTCTTGTTATTATGCAGTGAAGCTATTTTGAGAATTCAAACAGATTGTTTTCAAGTTCTACATAACTCAACTTGTGGCAGCTCCCCCCCACACACACACACATACATTACCCCTCTGAAAATGAGGGTAAAGTTTCATTGCTTTTATATTGTTCACAGCTTGTTTGTAATTTGGCTTTGGAACATTAAGTATGGTATGTATCATCATGCGTCTTGGTGCCATTAATCTGAGGCTGTGGCTGGACTTGTTAATACTGAGATGAAAGCCTCGTCAGGCTTCATTTGCTTTCATGTCTGGCCCTTTCTCTCTCATTCATTACAGTCTGAGGCACGGCTTAGAAAGTGAGGGGAAACAGCCATCACCTCTTTACTCTGATTTCCAGTTTACGATAGGAAAAAAGTAACTGTCATAGTTTGTCTGCAAGAGAGCTGTTGGAAAGACGGCCAGCAGAAATGTTTAGATGGATAGCTGGGACAGGAGATGGAGGGATTTAAAGGGGATTTTGTAGCCTGAGCTTTCGGTATTGATTTCAGTTTTTGAGTTATGTGTGTGTCCATGATAGCTTTATTCAGAGAGCGTGTGTGGTTGTGTGTGTGTGTGTGTGTGTGTGTGTGTGTGTGTGTGTGTGTGTTGTACAGTATGTGTGTTTGCGTACTGAATCCTGCGGCTCATTGCTCCTAAATTCTGCTTTGTGTTGCTGTGACTCATTGTCTCATTGTAAGGCATAAGCAGGCTACAGAGCTTTAATAAAGTCTACTGGACTCATCTGAGTTTTGTCATTTCCTGCTCTCTCCATCAATACGGCTCTGCCCGCTGTGCTGATGAGCTGATGATGCCTTCCTGTCCACAGCACAGGATAATGAGGCAACGAGATCAGCTTCCCTGATGCTTCATGTCTGCATTCTCTGATCTCTCATCAGCTCTGCTCTGCTCTGCTCCGCTCCACAGATTGCCAATGTTCTGGCCAAGCTGAGTCCAGCGGTCCTCCTGACACAAGCAGGTTTCCATGGCGCTGCCAGAGTTTGAGTAACATCCTCAGCCTTAGCAACAGCACACATGTTTACCAGTGAAAATCTGCTGAAGGTGGTTGTGAATAAGAGATGTGGAGACACTTTCAGAGGCCATCACCCACACAACACATCACTTCACCATGCACATTACTGTGCTCGTCAAGAGCAGTACTGCAAGCATAAATAATGCCGACATTTGTGTAAATCCCTATGTATAATCATATGAGATTTTGTCAATGGTGCTAGGAGTGAAAAGCTTTGTATAAGCCTAGAGAGATTTAGGTGTTTAGAACATGAAAAAGGTTGTGACGGGGCGAGTAGCCACCGTCACGGCAGTATAGTACCTTCATTATGTTCGTTGTCTATGTCGGGTTGCATGTATATGTGTGTTGAATGTGTCTATGTTTCCCGTTTAGCCTTGTACCGTTTACAATCATCAGTCATACATGTCATTCATCAGACCCTTCCCCGTTTCTCCCGTAGTGTTATATGTAGGCCTAATTATCAAACACTACGGCGAGGCGTACGCCAAGCTACATCCAACATCACAACTCCCGACAGTTTATAACATTCACCATTCAATCACATTACGTCTGTTAAATAATCACACCACGTCGTGTCATAAATGTTCCGTTTATTTAGCTTTAAAGAATCATTAACACATAGAATGTCATTATCAAGTCGTTACATGTTTGTCCTACCCGGGTCCATTGTCGTGTCTTCAGTTTGTTTGTAAAGGAGTGAATGCCGCGTCTCGTCTGTTTAAAAATATTCTGCCACTTCCTGGGACACCCGGAAGTGTAATACATTATAATTACGAAGTAATTAAGCCGTAACCTACTGTTTTGTTATGCAAAACGTCAGCGATTAATTGTATATGTATTTTGTTTATTTTCTAGGTCTTTAGAATGTTGTTTGGTGCTGTCTTAAGCTTATTTATATTATTTACCTGTAAACACCCCTGCTGCGCTTTAGTGTATTGGTTTGGACCAATTTGAGGGGAGCGTTCCAACTTATTTAAACTGGTGCGTTCAGTACAGCGGGAGAGTTCTTGATGTGGAGACGTAAGTCTTGAGAATACTCCCGATTCTATTGGCTAGTACAAGTAGTCTATACAGTTGACTGTATTTCATTGCCTTTTCTGAAGGATTGTTTTTGACTACCAAGTCTATTTAATTTCTTTATCAAAAGTATTTTTGTTAAACATTTCTTTATTATTTTTGCCCATTGGGCCTTATTTGGGAAAATAAATCACCCATCATATTTCATCCTTTTTCTGAGTGCTATTTCCAACTACCTCACACCACTCCGACCACGTCTACCCTTAACAAAGGTATCATCTCATACACTCAAACTTTGATACAATTATCTAATTAGACCGATGATTTGGCGATTAAGTGCCTTCACCAGGCTTTAATTGACAAATTGCTGTGCTAATAAATTAATAGCATTGAGGTATGAATGTGAAACGAGACGTTACAGAGTATCTTTACAGTCTCTAGCCCCTCTTTATTTCAGGTATGTGTTTACATTTTTCTTAGATAATTGTTTTGTTTACCATAAGTTCTCAAGTAACATCTGGTGCTCCTCTGGTAGTTTGTTTCTGACGTCAGCTCTAAATGTTCTGGCCGGAATGTCCTGGGCAACGTTATCAGTTGTAAACAAAGCAAGTGTTTGTAATTTTGATGAAAAGTGACATTCACAAACACTTGGGAATCTTCCATCGGAAGCTGTCACTTCCAATAAATATCAGCCATGTTGTGTTTTCATGTGGCACTTTGCACCCAAAAGGCCTGAATGAATTTCACCGCATGGTTTGGCATCTCCAGAGATGAAATGGTCATTCTCCACAATCAACATCACTGTCGCTCCTTTGTCGATCCTCCCTGGGTTTGTTGTCATGAATTGGAATAAGTTAATTTGGCTGCCCCTGTAGACGGAAGGCTATTGATTGTGCGGCTCCTAGTGGAAGAGGCATCGTTATGGACTTGAAAGCCTCCTCTGAAATGTTTTTGCTTTGCTCTGCTTCCCTTCTGTCCTACTCTGCAGCGTGATGTGAATACTGATATTGGGCGTACCTGTCGCAAAGCCTCCTTTGAAGGAATCAGCCAGCTCAGTTGCCGTAGCATTGCATATTTATTAGTCTAATCATCTATTGTTCTGCAGACTCATTTCCGCACATATTAGCAGCTCTGCTGCAAATGCTCACTAATAGAGTACAATTGTCATTTATCTGATTCCAGGTGTTTGGCAAAAATAGCGTGCTCAACTTCTGTAAGCTCCTCAGTCAAGGAGACATGAGACTTTTTTCTAAAGCATTTCAACTCTTGAATTTCCCTTGTCATGTCAACGGTTGTGTGTATTCTCATAAACATACAAGATGCAATTTTTTTAAAGGAAAGTCTACGGTATATATCTCCATATCGTGAAATATAAAAAGCACTAACCTAAATCAGTGTGTTCGTCCTGGTTGTGAGTGTACACATTGCCCAACAAAGAAGTACAGTATTCTTTGAATCGTCAGAAAATAGCAGGGGGTGTTCTGATTAAAATATGCAAAGAGAAGTTGTGTTTCTCTTTGTGAGAACAACATTATGTTTGTTTTCTTTGCATTATAGATTCACAACAAGCAGTAACCCTCTGCATTATTATTGTGAGAGGTAAGTGGATTACTGCTTCCCAAAATAAAATAAAGCCCATTTTATATACAACAGTAACTATATGTGCAATATAATTAGGACTTCCTTTTGCAGATAATTGACAGTCCTGTAAAGTCAGAAAATAAGCCTTCTATTAATCATCCAATTAGTATCTCATTCATACCCCTTAGATACTCTGGTTTAACATCAAATGTTTGAAGCGGATTAAAGTGAACGGAACCAACAGAAGAAAAGTATGTGATAGTCCGCATTTATGTGAAGGTTATAAATTAGCTCCAAGTTCAATTTTGCATCTCAGGTATGGCATAGCAAATCTGGGAAATGTTTAAAAGGTCAAGTTCAGAGATAGGGCACACATCCACTATTGCCACAATAACAATGTTTAAACTTTCTAGAACATACCTTTTTAAAAAATAAAAGTACATGTATAAACGTATCTCGATCCTAGATCTGTTGCTGGAGGAGAATGCCCTCCTCACTGACCTTTTAATGGAGCTGCAGTACTTCAGAGGGGGATGGCCCTCAATGAAACTATTTGAGTGCTGTTTTGAAAAGCCTCAGACATCAAACCCTTCCAAGGATATTACCACTACAGTCTAATATATCAATGAGTGCATGATCAAAGGCCAGAGAAATGAAGGGAAATGTCTGAATGCAAAACAAGCATAGAAAGTCCTCAGTTTCAGTCTGCTGTCTGAGCTGCAGGGCTATAGTGGCTGTGAGAGGGAGTGAAGCTACCACCCCGACAGACAGACAGACAGACACACACACACACACACACACACAGACATGCATGCATACACACTTACAACAGGCACGCACGCATACACACACACACACACACACACACACACACGCACACACGCACACACACCCACACACGCATGCACATATACTGTACACACACACATGCATACACACACACACACACACACACACACACACACACACACACACACACACACACACAATGAAGAAGAGGAGTGTGGGTGAAATACTGAAGTGCATTTCGCTTCAGTCTCTCCTGCTTTAACCCTGGACCATGTGCTTGTGTGGGTCTGTGACAGCAGAGATCATCTGACATTCTCTTTATACTGTGTGTCCTCTGCTGTGCCCCTCTCCTGGAAAATATAGCTGTCTACGGGTGCAGCTGCAACTCTGTTGTGTCTCTGGAGTTTGGGAGAGATGCTTTATGTTAGCGCTGTCACTTTAAGATGGCTGTGTTGAGTGGAGAGGCACTTTGGGATCGCCCTAAAGAATACCGGAGGCAGTGTCTGTAAAATAGGATGTCCACTGAAGAAGAAATTGTTGGTTAGATTAGATTTCTTTGTCTGGGATTATGTAGCGTGGCATTTTCTTGGCTGGACTCAGTGATGCCTTTAGTCAGTGTGTGTGTTAACAGTGATGTACGTGTCTAAATATATTGTTCCAGTGAAGCACAGTCGCCACATCTTCTAGCAGCAACTTCAAATGTATTCAAGGCTGTCAGTGGTCTCCACGGAGACCTGCAAGCCGACGCCTGAACATCAGAGTGAGCTTTAGAAAAGCAGCGCACCGTCTGCAGAACAGACAGGAGTTCAGTCCCAGAGGCCCATCAGGTCTGTTCCCAGCATCTGCCCAGAGATGAGCGTCTGACTGCAAAACTCACCAGGCTTTAGTCTGAAAATACCCCCATCGGAGGTGGTATGTATATGTATACTCTTCAATGGGATTTGAGCCAGGTTATGATTAAATGGTATCAAGTATGAGTCTTGGTTTGACATGTGTTTAAGGCAAATGGATCTCATAGAGCTGGATAGTAGAACAGTTGTACTAAGATTTCATCTGCTACTCTGACATTGTTCTGAGGCTTGAAATGCTATCCTATTATTCCAAGAAACTAGCTTGAGTTTTTTTTTTTTTTTAGTGATACAGTATGGCCATGAAACAGAGTGTGTGCGTTAAATTCACTGTGATGTGTGATATTAAATTGAAAACACTAAATTGTCTCATTGCTCATTCTATGTTGCTCAATAAGACAACGGTGTCCAGAGCTTCCTTGTGGTGTAATTTCATGTGCACTCCCAGAGACGAGGGCTTTTCTCTGGGTTGTGTGTGTGCGGCCTCCCAGGCAGAGCCGTAAGCCAGGCTGCTCAGCTGGAATGGTCTTCGTGCTCGCCTGGCTGCCCCTGGTATTAGGCTCTGGATCTTATTACCGCTTCTTGAAGCCGTTTCATTATGGCCGCTCCTCAGTCCGCTGCAAACTTTCCATTTCCTTCTCCCTCACTTGCCTATTACCCAAGATTATTAACAAGGGTTCAAGGTGAACAAACCTCTCACAAAACTCTAACGCCCATCTCATATTCTCAAGTCATAAACATAAATGTTTATCTTTCATTGGTGAACAAATTCAGCACTTTTGAATTCAATGTATATTCATGTTCATGTTGTTGTGTATGGTTCTAAGCACAAAAGCGTCAATAAATAGTACATTAGCATTAAAATTAAACTCATATAGCCTAAACAAAATAGTTCAAACATTAGTAATGGGCTAAATACAGAATAATAACGATAACCATAAACACATACAAATCACAACTATGTGCAGTACATGGCTGAGGGAATGTTCACACATGATGCAGGTCTAAAGTCCCCATCGAAACAAAATTAAGTTAACTTCCGTAACCATTGGTTACAGTAGATATCTCAGCAACATGCTATTTTTAACTTATCTGATTGGTTCTCTTTGGCTGTTTGCCTATGAGTCACGAGGTGATGGCAGACTTCATCTTCAATGCAAACACACCCATTAAGAAGTAAACGGTGATAGAGAGTTTCCTAAAAATAGCTGTCATGAGATACACCTTGTTAATGAGATTTCTGACAGCCTTGATCTTGTATAAGCGTGTGTGTGTGTGTGTGTGTGTGTGTGTGTGTGTTTGTGTGTAACTCCCTTCTACATCTGTCAGACGGCCGTGACTAAAAGTCTGTGCTACTGTGCAATGTGATTCTGCAGCTATTGTGAGTCATTCATTCCAAAAGGTGTTTATTGGAATTTCACAAGCAATGCGACCACACAGCTGGGTATTAGTTGTGGAGATGTACCCAGGTGCTGTCGTGATTAAAATGACTGTCGTCAAGCTTTTCATCCGTCTCTGTTTCTAAGATCTCTCTCTCTCTCTCTCTCTCTCTCTCTCTCTCTCTCTCTCTCTCTCTCTCTCTTCTCTCTCTCTCTCTCTCTCTCTCTCTCTCTCTCTCTCTCTCTCTCTCTCTGTGTGTGTGTGTGTGTGTGTGTGTGTGTGCAATAACCCTGAGAAAACCTTTTTCCATTTGACAAGCTTACCTGTCATGCTAATGAACAAGAGGAGTCCTTCAACATTTTCCCTCCTACACAGTAGAGCTTTGTAATTGGACGGTTTACATCATCTTCACTTGCACACTATATCTTACAGCATCTGTGAAACTCGACAGGGCAGACATTGCTGATTAATCTTGAAATCAATTGCACCAACCATCTCTTCTGGTTGCCTCTCCTGCTAAGGGAGCAAGTACATATTTTTGTTTGTTTTCTAGTCTTGTTGACACAGAATTGTAGAAATTGGGTGGAATTTTATTTTCATAATAGAGCATTTACTTATATTATAGAATCTTCAGAACTAATGGGCATACCGTTCAAATATTCACAGAGAAATATCCTTGATTTCTAAGAAAACACACTTTTCTCAATTCAAATGACTTAGAATTGAAGTGTTGTAAGTGACTAATACTATTCTGTAATGTAGATCTGTAGATGGCTGTAAATGGCTCTTCTACCTCAATGAATATGTTATGATAATGAATAGAATGATAATTTGGCATTATCATGTTCAACTGGCTTGATAATCAATGGTATTGTATAACCTATTTGCGATTCACTTTGAGTGGCTTGCTATAATGCGGCAATTTCTGGGATTACTCGAGTTTCAAGAGCATCCGCACTAGGAGATCGGTTTAAAAACGGTTTCTGTTTCTGAAGATGTTTCACCTTGGCTTGGGAGTGGGAGCCCATGGTGCACAATTAACACCATGAAAAATCAGGAAACTTAGCGTGAGAAAACACCTGGAGAGAAAAGAAAAAAGTCGCCTTGCAGATGTTGCACACCCAAGCTTTTGAATATGCTAGGTAAGTTACAGACATGTTGTGCCTACAAGTTAACTATAGTGACATCTAAAACCATTCACTAGTTGATGACGTGTGAACACTAGTTAACTAGTAAGTCGCTAAAATGTTCTATAGTTAACATGCATTATAGCCAAACATTTTACTATAGTTGACTAGTGATTAGTGGCTCTTTTTGGACCTTATTAGTTCAAAAGTCAAGTTAAAAAACATTCAAACTAGTTAATTAGTGCCCAATCTTGCATTTACTAGTTAACTAGTAAACACATTTGGCCCATCTCTAATGTTGTAATTTATGGAGAAAATATGAGTTCTCCTGGAAAATGTGTCAATTTGTGGATACCTCCAAACTTTTAAGCGGTGTTGAGTGATGCAATGCTACAGTATGCACTACACTAACACATACACAAAACTTTGGAAAAGCCTTGCATTGGTTTTTGCTTTACAAGTTGACAGAGCACACTGCAGAGTGACGGCTCCATCTGCTACCCTGCCGCCTCTGTCCCTGTTCCAGCTCCACTCCCTCACGCTGTTTGAACGGATGAGCATTACGCACGGTTCTGCCACAGCATTCCGTATTTAATGGGCACTTTACAGACAAACGCCGGATCACTAAGAATAGGCAAGATGCAACGTTGAGTAGCTTTTCACTTCATAGATCAGTAATAGGTGAGTAGTATCAGGGTAATAAGTGGACTGAATCTGTTCATCAAAGTCTAGGCAAGCCATTACAGATCATAGACTATATACAGTAGAACTGGATAGTGTGGCTGTATTCACTATCCAGGTCTATATATACAGTCTATGTTACAGATAGATTAAATGAAGACATTACAGATACACAAAATAATGTGTTTGTGTTGTTTGATGTATAGGGGAAAAGATCTGTATTTTAACATGTAATTACAACATTTACAACCACACTATTACAACTAAAATCCCATGCATGCTTGTTACCACAGTAAATGTATAAATTACAGTTAAAGAAATAAGTTGTTGGCATCTTGACTCTAACCACTTATTACCATGACCCACTTATCACTGTTCTCTAAAGTAAGTGATGTCTGATGTTCTCTTAATTTAGATAGAAGTGCATGTTTTGTTTTTGGTAACATATGGCAGACAAGTGCTTGAACACTTTCAAGCTTGATTTTAGCTCTTCAGAAACTGCCTGATACAAAGGCAATACCTTTCTAGCAGCTGTAAGAGGCGAGACAGATGTTTCAATGAGATCTTAAGATGCAGGTGGCACTCCAAAGACTGACAGCGTGGTTAGCTGTCTCTCTCACTCTTCTGAGTAAGAGTGGTGTTGATGGAGGAATGGATCCTTGATCCTTGATAGGCTTTTGTGTTCTCCTCCAACAGTCAAGTGCTGAACACTGATATGATCACTAATGAGGTCCTTTGCTACAACATCTGAACATCTGGAATCTCCAAAAGCAAGATGAGCTTCTACCCAGGGCCGTCGCTAGGCGGGGGTAGCTTATGACAAGTATAGGGGCCCATGATTGAGGTGGGGCCCAGCAAAGTCCAAATATTGTGATGCTAAAAGACAAAATTTTGATTATAATAAAATGATTAAATGTACATTACAGTTTTGCAATTCCTTGGTGTCTAAAACATAGGCTATATGTTTGGAAACATTAATGCCCATTGGGCATGCCCCCCTCTCGATTATCGTAAATGGTTCATTCCGAAATCCACATTTCAGGCTAGAGGACGAGCTGACACACAGCTGACTGCGCAACAGAACGGCACAGCAGCATTCACCAGAGAGTGAAAATGCCCCACAAATCGGGCAGTCAAAAACGAAAAGAAAAAAAAGGGAGAGAGATAAATGAGGCAAAGGGTCGACAGTATGTGACCCAGTATTTCCTTAAAAAAAGGTGGGTATTTGTAGGCCTAGTAGTCTAAATGTTAGCCTGCTTATTCTAGCGAACTTTTGGGCAGGGGTAGGGTTGAATAGTTTTGTTTAGCCTATAAGGTAGGCTAGGGCGTTAGGTAGTCTAACGTTCTCGCCATGTTGCCAGAAAGAAACCTTCTTTTAATTTTGTAGGCCTATGTTTTAGGTAAAATATCAATCCAGTCAAATTTAAGCTATTATAGCCAGGCCAACTGACATGCCTCTTATCTGTGGAAATGGCTCGTTCTGAACGGTCAAAACTAAAAAAGCAGACCGCATCACACTCTCTTTCTTTGAGTTCGTTTTAAGACTATCCCGAATATAATGTTTTAACCCTATGAGCCCGACGGACGCAAAGTGCGTCAAAAAACGCACACATTTTCTTTGTTACATTGCTCCGCTATTATTATTAGTCACAGCGAGATGAAACTTATATTGCAGGAAAGAGCAGAACCGGGGCTTTCCAACGATACTAGACACTTGTCTGTACGATCAAGTATGAAAATAAAATAAAATGATGAAGTTAAATCAAAGTATATCATATTTACAGTCTATATTGCTCTGCGTTCACCGGCGCATCCAGAACTCTCGCTTAAATTACTCGCGGACCACGCATCGCACAGACATGACACGCATATCAAATGAAAGAGGAGAAGCAGAGCTTTGCATTGATACCAAATACACTGATCATTTCGTATGATAAAATCAGACGAAGTTACAAACAAATAATAATGTCATATAGCTTTGGCTACCTTTACTCTCGTTTGATTTCCTCGTGAAATCGCGATCAAAAAGATTTGGCACGCATGTCAGATGAAAGAGGAGAGCTAGAGCTATCCACAGATACCAAATACAACCTTCTAGGCAATAAAACAGACGAAGTGACAGCAAAATAATAACTTCATTTAGCTCCACTTACCTCGTGTTTTTGTGTGGAATAGCCTATGTTCATAATCCAATGTTATCATGTGTTTCTCTATGACAAGTCACGTTCATAACACGGTTTTGAGATCCTAACACACTCCTGTATGGTATCCAATTCAAGACTCATATTGCATCCAAATTTGTTTGACAAATAAACACTTTTTGCCTTTACTGTGTTCATTGCAATGCAGTAAAACAAATATTATAGAGAATCATCATCTGTGCACGTCATGTGTGCTACCGCAAACAAGTCATGTCAGATCAGCTAGTGTCACCAATATGGAGAGCAAAAAGTGCCAAAAAGTCATTTTTTCATCACTAAATAAAAATTGCCATTTATTTCTGGAAGGCACACACCACATATTTCTGTAAATTGCTCAGCCCCAAAGTATACCTCCACCATGGTTCTTATATTGCCGTGTTCAGGACAGTCAGGCCTACATAACCATGTAAGTTTTGTCGAGATGTGAGCTTGCTGTGGTGAGATACACATCAAAATGTAAGAATTTGTATAGTACGCTTTTCAACTTTTTATTATTTAAAAATCTAAATCAAATCAATGCAAGTATTTATACATGATATTGTGGCAGATCTGGATAGCCTAGACTGTGCTGAAAAAAACAATATGTAGCATGTGTGAATGGCACTTACAATGACCATGATAAATGCTTCTAACTAGAGGTAGTGAAAATGCCCTTAAAACAGCTTAGGGCTCATAGTTAAGCAATAGCCTAGGCCTTTCTCATCTATAGACGGGCTAATAGTTATGTAGCTAGGCTACTAGAAACCCCCCATTTGCTGCTAAAATCCTCTCAACAGTAGCAAGTGT
The DNA here is from genome assembly GCF_963854185.1 of Sardina pilchardus. NCBI lineage: Eukaryota > Metazoa > Chordata > Actinopteri > Clupeiformes > Clupeidae > Sardina > Sardina pilchardus. Next base: position 19,529,370 of record NC_085004.1, on the reverse strand, counting down.
GTGTGGTCTCTTTCATTTTTGACACTATAGGTAGGTCTACTGTTTTTAAAAACGGCAGCAACTGTTGCCCAGTATTTTAGCTCAATGTGAAATGCAGTCAAACATACTTTGTCAAAATGATGCCTTGTTCAAACAGATTCAAGTGCACCAGCAACTTCTGCTGTCTCCCAACCCCCAACTCCAACATCCCCTGAATCACCCCCAGCGCCCCCACATGAAGATGAAGGTGAGCGGTAGGCATAATGTCTCAAAGAAGACAGGCACATAACATAAGGGGCAGGCATGGAAAAGATTATGCTACATTAAATTAAATTAAACCAGTCAAAATAACATGTTCAGCCTATACATAATAAATAACCTATAGGGCTAGTAGGCTATAGGCATAGGTATTAGCCTATTTCACTTGAATTACACAGCCTCCATCTTCATGACCAATGACACTTAGCCTACAGTAAGGAAAGTGTGCAGAAGCTAGCTTAAGGGAATGTTATTGAAAATCACGTTGTCTTTTGCATTTTTAATAAAATCAGCTTAAAATAAGAAATAAAAATGAACTCTTAGCCTTTATTATAGGAAATGCTCTCTTATGTATTTCACTTACACTACAGAGTGCAATTATGGGTTTCCAACTCATGAATATAATGTAAATAGGAAATGTTACCATGGTCTTCTATGTTGAGGAACCCAGTTTAAATTGCCCTACATTGGCATTGTAAAAATAAGTGAAAACTTGATTTTGTTTCATAAGTTAATTAAAGATAGTCAAATGTTTCATGAAATTGTGTTTTGCGTGACATATTTACTAGGCCTATTCACTCAAAATGAATGCTAATTCTATACAGTTATTTCTATACAGTTATTTCATTCCATTTGCTCAGTGTGCTCCATTGTAAAAGCCCTCTGAGCACTATATAAATACATGTCATTATTATTATTATTATTATTATTATTATCATCTCAACTGTCTTGTTACAAAATGTGAGTGATATAGTCAAAATACCATATGCACATGATTTTATGTAGGCTAAATCAATATTTTAAAACATCATCTGTGTAGGGGGGGCCCAACCAAGATTATTGTTATAGGGCCCCAAATTCCTAGCGACGGCCCTGCTTCTACCCACTGGATGGCGGTGTGTGTGTGTGTGTGTGTGTGTGTGTGTGTGTGTGTGTGTGTGTGTGTGTGTGTGTGTGTGTGTCTCTCTTTCTCTCTGTGTTTGTATATACTTGTGCTTATTTGTGGTATTTTAATGATCTCTCAGTCCTCTAGTGTCATCCATAGTTCCATGGAATCAACTCAGACACTAGGATATTAGGATATCTACAAGCTTTTCTCCAATGCCAGAAAGCTTTTGATGGCGACTAAGCTTATAGACCTTCAAGTATGAAAGCAGAGGACTGGTTCATCTTGAAGTGTTAGTAACTGTGCCAAATATGCTGTCACATTTGCAAACTAGTTCCAACCTAGAACTAAAAATAGTTTCACTCCCAGAGAATGAAGATGATGATTTTACGTAAAAAGGAAAGAAGCCCATAAACATGAATATAGAAACAACATATAGGACATACACATACCATAAATCATAAATCGAGCCCCCCCCTACACTCAAGATATGAGAACAAAAAAGCTTCAGCAAAGTTTGAACTAATTATGTTATCGTAATTAAAGAAATGGAACTCAGCTGCGGTTAGCCTGGCTGCTTGGCTGAGTCATATATTCAGAGATTCCCCCAGTCTGGAGACCGGCACTCAAAAAACAGATGAGTCATGATCCCAGCCTCCCTATTCCTCTGCTTCTATTTCTGCTGAGTCATCGTCTGCAGCTCTGCCCCAGAGGCTCAGGTCAGTACAGCAGCATGGTCTGCCTCCTCCCCTTCCCTCCTCTCTGGGCAGCAGGTAGGGCTCTCTGCTACGGGAGGTTGGAGCCCACGCCAGCCAGGCAGCAGCCTGCAGCTCAGCGGACACGTGGTGTGCCGTGTCCTCAGGGCCCCAGAGAGGAGCTGATCAGGGCCACTGGCACAGGAACACAACAGGCCCCAGACTCCTGCTGCAATGAAGCCAGATTATCCTGTCAGAGTGTCGCCCACTTCACCTGCCTGGCCCATTTATAAAACACAGGGAACACTCTCTCTCTCTCGCTCTCTCTCTCTCACTCTCTCTCTCTCTCTCACACACACACACACACACACACACACACTCACACACTCATACACATACACACACACTGCCTCAAGGAGGGACTGATGCAATAAGTGGCATGCAGGTAGGACAAGAAATGAGGAACTGTTATTGAAAGAGCTGTGACAGAGTGAAGGAAAGGTTTGGTTTTTTGATGAAAGTAGGAAGCTCATTGTCCGTATTTTGGCCTTCTCTGACATTTCCTGAGGTTTCCTGGATAGGTTTCTGTTGGACCTGCAGGCATTCAAGCGTCATGACTGAAAGAAGCGCTTTCAGGCTCACAGTAATTGACTTATCCTGATTGATGAGGAAGTTTTTCAATCAGACGATTTTCAAATAGGTTTAATGATACACATAGGGGTTTGGTAAAGGGACTGTTGATAAATATAAATACAAAAACAGAATTTACACAGTATAAATATAAATAATATTGATAAGAATGATTATTTTTTACACTCCTGTTCAACTAGTCTTGAAGCCAGTTATTTTTAATTATAAATATGCCATTATGAAAACCAAACCCTAATCCAAAATGTATGTAAATTATATAGTAAATCTTCAAGTTAATTTAGAGTTATTTTAAAGCATGTACTGTAGGCCTTCTTCTCCAGCAGATGACAGAACGCCTCTAATGACAGGGCTTTTAGTGCCTTCATGAAGCTTGGAACCTCGGAGGACCCGCCTTTAAAAAGTCCCGACCTCCAAAAAAAGTGAGTTCATGAGATCAGTTTGGAAAATAGATACAGGAAACGCATGAATACATTATTAGAACTGCTTACTATGGTTGAGCAAGAAGGAAAATGTCTTGGGCGAGTGTTTCTATCTGTGTTGTTAATTTAGTGACAAATTACCTTGCCTATTCGTAATGACAGTGAAATTCACCTCTTGTGTTGTTGCAAGGGAGGCCGTTGTGGTTGGAGAATATGATAGTGACGTCAAGTCGGACACCTCGGGGCACAAAACTTCCGCACGAGTCTCCGAGCAAAAAATCCAACCCGACCTAGCGTTCATGTCATTTTTCCGCTATCGGAGGTCCGAATTTCCGAAGATCCGATGTGGCATGAAGGCACTATTATTCTACTGTGGCCTTTGCCAGCTGGGGCCAATTGCCTCCTTAGGGTCTGTCCAAATTCAGAGAGCCTACGGATCCAACTCTACTGGGTTCGTTTTCAGCAATAGAGGCACTGACGTATATTAAGTGACATAAGTCTCCATAACTGCCAGATTCACCAAGGGCTGATCAAGACAAACTGTGCTGCCTTCTTGCCCCTGCACCGTCTCCTCTTTTATTATTGGATATTCATTGTGAGGGGTGCAGGCCTCTGGAGGCTACAATGAAGTGAAAACAAATGGCGGCAGAATTCAGCAGAGGAGGAAAATCCAATAGTTAGTGGGTTCACTTCAGGGCCACACAAACTCTATACTAGGGGCCAGAGAGGTCTTCAGAGCTGGCCATGCGAGGAAATATGTTTTCACAAATGATTATCTATATGACTGTTGAAGAATTAGCAAGGCAGTGAGCAGTGAGGCTTCAACATGCTGAAAGGCCAAACAATCTGTTTAACCCATGCAGTCATGTGTGGTCATTAAAGTCATATCTGTAGTTTGGAGATTGTTCACTAATTAAGTTTTAGATATAGCCAGAAGCACACAGTTACTTCCACTAAATTACCCCAAATTAAATAATAAACCCCAAATCTCTTTTCTGTCTAATTGATCTGAATATTTGTTAAGGTTGCAGACATATCATTTTATCCAGCAAAACACAATCTTGTAGATGTTTGGACATATTCCTGCTCATTATTTTGTATTTGATGTTGAGTAGTAATTCCCAACATCCTCTAAATGTGTGTGTGTGTGTGTGTGTGTGTGTGTGTGTGTGTGTGTGTGTACTTACTCTCATAATCATCATTATGAATTGATATGGGTGTGACATTTGTGTTGTGGGAACAAAAGTCTGCTGGGTTGTGCTTCTTTGCTGATTGTTGACATTCAGAACAGTGTTCCAGCTTGGCACGTTTGTTAATTGTCTCATGCCAGTCTATGGGAAATGCCACCCTGGAGATGCCACTTAGTCAATGAACCCGTGGATGCACATAATCCCTCCCCTCAAGGCTGACAATGGCAAACAAATGGCAGTAGGCCTACATTACAAAGGTCGGCTTAGTGAAATTACTCTAAATGAAAGACCAACTGGCACAAGTTGAAAAAAACATGGCCTGGCCCCTATTAATTTGTTAAAAACCTTTAATCTTGAGTCTTACAGCCAAGTCCAAATTAGCCTTATTAATGCAAATACCTTCTG
>NC_085004.1:19517387-19519887 GCF_963854185.1 Sardina pilchardus | reverse complement strand
GGTTGCATTTGTTGATTTTTTGTTGTTGTTCGTGTGTGTGCTGTAGGGTGTGAGGTGAGATGTGCGAAGCGTAGAGCTGTGAGCTGTATCTGTGTGCTTCAGTAGAGGAGTCCAAGTATTGTGTTTATATGTGTGTGTTGTGTCAGATGCTTAGTTCAAGGTCTCTTCGTTCTTACAGTCTGTGAGGTTTTTTTTTCAGTCTTATCTGTCACTGAGGAGAGGTTGTTGTCCGGCCATTGTGTCATAAAACCTAGATTTATATAGATTTATTTAGAGCGTTTCCATGGTGGTTGTCCCTCAGGAAATGTATCCCATCTCCACACATGATCTCTGAAGCACTGGAGTGATCATGGGCTCTTAACCAGATTCATTTTGGATGGCCAGCTCTAGGAAGACACCAGTGGTAGTTCTAAAAGGCTGCACCATAGACTCAGAGAAAGGTGACACATAAACATAACATGTACAACCAAAAACAGTACAGATCAATTACTAGTTAGATTCAATGCTAAATTGTAGATTATTAAAAGCTAAAATGTTTATTTTGTGAGCGGCAGCAAATAGCTCTTTGTATAAAATCTGAAGCTCATGAAATGCAACCATCCATCATATATAGTCTATACCTGCATGGATGGAACAACTTCAGCTGGACTTCAGCCCAGGATCATTCCATGTGAAATCAGAAAAATCCAGGAAAATGGTTGCTGTGCAGTCTCTTAGATTTCGCCAGTCTTCACCAGATTCATGCCTCTACAGAGATCTCCAGGCAGCTTCTTCAGTCCTTTACTGCTTCATTCCTTCAGACGTATTGTAGACAGCTGTCCTCTTTCAAATCATGACGTGTCCAATCATTTGAACTCGATACAGGTAGACTCCAATCAGGGTGTAGAAACATCTAAGTTGGTCAGGAGAAATGGTAGGCACAGCAGAACAAGTGTTGTGTCAGATGCTTTGTCTTATAATCTTAAGGTTTGTCAAAATTTCACTTGCCTTCCCTTGGCCTAAGAAAGAGGATATTCAGGAGTAATCCTCATTTTCCCCTCATAGGTTCGTCCTAATGACAAAACAAAAACAGGGCTTTTGAGATTTCTGCAAATTTACTAAAAAGGGAAAAACTGAACTATCACATTGACAAAGGTATTCAGATCCTTTACTCAGTCCTCAGTTGAAGCACCTTTGGCAGCTAATAACGGCCTAGACTGTTCTTTGGTATTGCACAGCCACTTTGCACTCTGGGGTTTAGGGGATTTTCTCTGCTATTCTTCTCTACAGATCCTCTCAAGCGCTGTCAGGTTGGACCGGAATTGACGGTGGCCAGCCATTTTCAGGTCTCAGTTGGATTCAAGTCATGGGATCTGGCTGGGCCACTCAAGGACACAAAGTTGCCCCTGAGCCACCGCTGCACTGTCATTGTGCTTAAGGCCTGGGTGCTCTGTTTAGTGGTGTGAGAGCTTGAGTGCACTGGAACAGATTTTCGTGAAAATATATACTGTGTATTTCAAGGTACTTTCAAGTGAACCTTGACATGACTTGACCATTGACTGATTATGTGACATTGACTTATTATGCGTGTTTTGACCTGGTCTCCTTGCTCTTTGTCTGAATGAAGAGGTTTAGCATTAATGCTCAGTTCAAGGTCTCTTCATTCTTACAGCCTGAGAGGTTTTTTTCAGTCTTGTCTGTCACTGAGGATAGATTGTTGTCTGCCCATTGTGTCTTAAAAACCTAGATGTATGTAGATTTATTTAGAGTGTTGGTCGTTGTGAAGGAAAGCATTATTATCATTGTTGTATGTGTACTTGCAAGTTGCTGTAGACCTAAATTGACCCTTGACCGCCGACACCTAAATCTGCAGACACAGAATGTTCTTGTCTAGTTCATACCAAGAAAAGTTCAGTGTGCAGATTTTAAGTTCAAAGAGGAACCAACAGCAAAAAAGTGTCTGGTAAACAACTGTTGTAACCACTGATTGTATAACTGATGTGCCATGCTTTGCTGAATAAAAAGACTTGCGCTGCGAGGAGAAAGTCAGAGACTGTTTTGCAGAAAGGATAATTCTCCTTTCTGGTCACTCTCTCTCCTCTCGGCCAAGAGCAAACGTACAGTACTACGTGTTGTGGTTCTTGTGTCTTACTATCGGGAAGATTTTCCTGACAGTCGTCCTTCAGGAGATGTATCCCATCTCTAATCTCTGAAGCGCTGGAGTGATCATGGGCTCTAGGAAGACACCAGTGGTAGTTCTAAAAGGCATGATGGTAGTGGTAGTTCTTAACCCTTAGATGCATAAGTGGGGTCAAAAATGACCCCAGAGGTTGTTTTCTTGCAGTATCTTCTTAATTTTACATTTTTTTCATTTAACCTTCCATGTATTCCTCAAATAGGTTGTCTTTGACACGAGGCCATTTGGATTTGTGTCTAATTGTTATATTTTTGAAGTAATTTCATGTTTTGTATCAATACCACCGATCCGCATACGTGGGGTCAAAAATGACCCCAAGCATTT